>NC_133388.1:7145663-7375663 GCF_047511655.1 Castor canadensis | reverse complement strand
TACACATGAAAATGTGTTAAGCTATATACTTTAAATATTAATGCCAATTATATCTCATAAAGATGTTTTTAAAAAACCATGAAGACCATTATTTTTTGTCCCATTGGATTGTCAAAAAATAAACAAGATAATGGCCTCTATTTTGCAAAATCATAGGGAAACTGATTCCCTATGGTGGAAGAATGAATTGACTCTCTTTTAGGTGGGACCGAGCTTTTAACTCAGGGCTTTGTGCTTACAAAGCAGGTGCTGTACTGCTTGAGCTGCACCTCCAGTCCATTTTGCTCTGGTTTTCTTGGAGTTGGGGTGTTGTGAACTATTTGCCCAGGCTGGCCTCCAACCTTGATCCTCCTAATCTCATCCTCCCAAGTAGCTAGGATTACATGAGTGAGCCACTGACACCTGGTGGCATAGCCTTTTTTAGATTATTTTTTATAGAGCAGTAGCCCCTCTTATCCACAAAGTATATAACACCAGAGCCCCATGAAACCACGACGGTACTGAGTCCTAGAGAAACAGTGCTATGCTTTTCCCTGTCCGTTTACACCCACGATAGGGCTTAATTACTAAATGAGGCACAGTCAGAGAGTAGCAACAATAAGTAATAATAGAATATTCAGAATGATGTACTATACTAAAAGGTACTTAAAGCTTATGGCTTATTGATTTCTGGAATTTCCCATTTAATATTTTCAAACCACAGTTGACCACAACAGGTGAAATGGTAGAAAATGAAATCACAGATACAGTATTCATTGAAAAAGGGCTTCTATTCTTTGTGGAATAAATACTATATGTGCTCCTTAGCTGCTATTAATTAGGATTCTGATAATTTATTTCTCTTTTTGCCTCCGTAAAATTGAGCTCCACAGCTCCTGTCTTTTGCTTCTAAAATAATGTAATGAATTTTCAGAGCTTGGCCTTAAAAATGAAAATTATGTAATTAATAAAAGGAACTGACGACAATGTCAAAGATGTCTTATTTCCCCAGATGTGGAGGAAGAATAGCATTCTGAATTATAAAACTTGAGGCCACAAGTTCTCTGCTGAACTGAGAACATTTACAAGAGGATGCATCTTGTTTTCTTGTGTAAAATTTGGATTGTGTGAAGCTTCATAACTGTTCCCAACTTGCTCATTTCTTGATTACAATGAATCTGTTAATTAAACAGAAGAGCCTTACAGTATTTCTAAGGCTTTAGAATTTGCTGTCACAGGCTTTGGTCACTATGTAAAAGCCTGGACTGCTGGGTTGTCTTCTTCGACAAGTGCTGTTGTTACCACAATTCTGGATTCCTGAACAGTCCAAGTACAGAAGAGATTTCTCAGACAATCCAAAGATGGGTTGCCTCTTGGCTAAATGTCTTATCTTTTTTTTCTTTATTCATTTATTCATATGTGCATACATTGTTTGGGCCACTTCTCCCCCCACCCCCCCTCCCTAAATGTCTTGTCTTAATTAAGATATTGGGAGTCTAGGGCTGGTGGAGTGGCTCAAGTGGTAAGCGTGAAGCCCTGAGTTCAAACCCCAGTACAGAGAAAAGAAAATACAAAAATACTGGGAGTCTTGACTGACTTTGAACAGGATCTTTGAGATAATAATTCTACTTCTAGGGAATGCATGTTATCAGAAATCACAGGACAAACATGTCATTCTATACACAAGGATTCTCATTGTAGGCAAAACTGGAAATTCCCAAAATGTCCAGCGAAAGGGAAAGAGGCAAATAGTCACAATCCGTAATACAATGTGACCACTCAGCAAGTGAGGAAGGACTATTTTCCTGATGTAGAAAAATGTCTGTGACACATTAAATAGGGAAACATAAATTTGTAGAACAATGTCTATACCGGGATTGCTATGCATGTAGGGTGTGTTTGCACCAAAATGTTCCCATAGCATGGACTGGGCAGGGGGTCAAGGACTGAGCAGGCCAAAGGAATGTGGGTTGGACACCTCAGATGCAGGCTGCATACAGCTTTTCAAAATGTGTGGAATGGTGGGTGGCTCTTCTCTGTTCAAACCTTTGAAAGCAAAACAGTGTTCTGTACAAACATGGTTGGGAAAGGTCTATGTTTAAGGCATACTAGTGGTTTGTGTGTGTGTGTGTGCTTGAGTAAATTCCTTATTTTGGTATTTTATTTAATTTGGTTATTTTCCTACAGTGAAGTGCTTTTGAAACTGGAAAATATTTTAAATACAGCTCTATATAATAGATTCCTGCAATTTTACTTAAATAAAGATACCTAGGATTTCTTTTCTTTCTTTCTTTCTTTTTCTGTGGTACTAGGATTTGAACTCAGGGCCTACACTTCAAACCCCTCCACCAGCCCCTTTTTTGTAATAGTTTTTTTTGAGAAAGGGTCTCATGAATTATTTGTTATTTGCCCGGGCTGGCTTTGAACTATGATCCTCCTGATCTCTGCCTCTTGAACAGCTGGAATTACAGGCATGAGCCACCAGCTCCCAGCTAAGATTTCATTTTTTTTTTAAATGAGGCTATCATATGGATCTGAATGATGAGGCCAGAAGGCAGGGCCTTCCCTGAGGATGGTCAATCCTTTTGTCAGTTTTCCCATGAAGGGTTCAAGCTAGGGTCTTGGGACACTTGAGAGAAGCAGGTGGGCGTCTTCCCTTCCCAAGGTACAGGGTGATTGACGCCTTGGCGAGTAGCAACCCAGAGGGGACCCAAGACAGGCTGAGCTTGGGCGGTGTTTCTGCAGTGTTTTCTGGGTCTCCTCTCTCCTGATGTCCCAATCCTGCAGTAAAATGTCACTGCCCCGCTGTGGGAGGAACCAATAGTTTGCCTTGGATTTGGGGTAGAGTGGCCTGAAGTAGAGCCACTATTCTGGTGGGAAGCTGTCATTGGGGTCACAGGGCACAGGGGCCTGGGGCAGGTTTGGTTATCAGAGGGGTTCCTGGACTCTGGGAGTGGTCCATTCTCAGTGTCTACGATCAGAGATTCTGGCCCCAATGTGTGCAGGACTTCTTGGGGCCTTCACAAGCCCATCTTAGTGGTGAGCGGCTCTGTCACAGCCCCACCCGCCCTGCATCAGGGAGGGTCCACTCCCTCTGAAGCCTTTTGCCCTGTCTCTCCCCGACAAACAGTAGCTTCTCAGTCTGTCCCATGAACTGAGGCAGGCCATTTGGAAGAACAGGAGAGGAAGGTGATCATCACTGATCCAGAGATTTTTCCAGAACCCTTCAGTATGGGTCGAGCTGCCCTGCAAATTTCTAGATTCCAGAGGAAATAGGAGGGCCTCAGGCTGGAAGGAGAAAAGCTGGGTGGGCTGAAGTCCTGGGGTCACCTAGAAAGGCTAGCCCCTTCCCCTTTGCATTGGGAGGAGGGGGACTGAGTCCTGTGGTCAACTGGCAGTGCACAGTGCAAGGCCAAAGCTGGATTACTCATGGGGACACTCCAGGACAGAAATGCAGCCTCTGAATGATGGGGATGGGAGCTGGCCTGGGCCTCCCTTCAGTTTCTTTCTTCCTCCTTCCATCCCTCCTTCTTTCTCTCACTCTCCCTCTCTCCTCTCTCTCTCTGTGGTAGTGACTGAACTCAGGGCCTTGCACTTGCTACACAAGCTCTCTATCACTTAAGCTATGTTAATTTGTTTTTCAGATAGCATCTGGAGCTTTTGGACCAGTCTGGGACTATGATCCTCCTACCTCCACCTCCTGGGAAGCTGGGATTACACTCCTGAACCACCATGTGTGGCCCTCAATTGTTTTCTTAGCTATAAAATGAGAATCTGGGGCTGATGGGGTGACTCAAGTGGTAAGAGTGCCTGCCTAGCAAGTGTGAAGCCCTGAGTTTAAACCCCAGTGCCACCAAAAAAAAAAAAAAAAAAAAAAGGGAAATTCTGCAAAGTCCCTTCGGAGGGAGCAGGATGACCTAGCACATTTCGTGATCCAGTGGCATCTCCTGCTGCCATTACTCTGGTTCCCCCTTCTGGATGCAGTCATGATGATGTATGTCATAGATCCATTCTGTTTATGACACTGTGCCCCTCAGATCTCTGTTGGGAACCAACAGACAAGGTTGGACTGTTTCTGTCTCTCCTGCATACCCAGGTGCTGCCCAGGTCCCTCCAAAGGCCACCAATCCCAGCAGTGACCCAGGGCAGACAGCTCCTGGGAAGGAGTGGCAGAGCGCCTTAGTAAGGCAGGGGCCTCAGGGACTGCCCAGGACTGTGGCACACTCACCTTCCCTTCCTAGCACAGGAGCACCGTGTGACAGCAGAAGCCCTAGGGAGGAGGGCTGGAGGAGAACAGGGTGCCCTGGAGGAGAGGAAGCCAGGCCTTGGTCTCTGTACAAGGAGGCTCCCTAGAGGAAGCAGACCTTGGATACATCAGGTGGAAACCACACATAGCAGCTTCACTTTCACAGGGCTGATTTTGCCCCCTAGTGGTGGAAACTAGCCCTCTCTAGGTACATCCTCCCCCAGCGTTGATCCCTCCTGCTGCCCTGAGACAGCCATCCTGGACCCATTTCTCACATGGACGAGGGTGGCAGCTCAGCATGCCACGCCATAGGAAGTCAGTCCACAGAAAGCACAAATGATCTCACTGTTTGCTAAAGTGCTGGCTGAAACAATTTTGAAGTCTGTGAGTTGGCTCACAATTTTTATGTCAATTTTGCTAAGGATGTAATTTCGAGGACATTGTAAGTATTGTCATTTTAAAATAAAACTGGCACATAACTGCATCACAATTAATCTAAATATCATACTTAGATTTACAGTTTGAAGTTGAGGGGTAATTTATGTTTAGTAGAGTGCAGAAATCTTGAGCACATCACTCGATTAATTCTCACATCTGTGAAACTTGTAGAACCAGATAGGACGCAAGACAGTTCCCTGGTTCCAGGGCACCTTGTGTCCCTCCAGGCAATACACCCCAAGGACAGGTCTTCTTGTGACTTTTGGGATCATGAGTTAATATTGCTTGACACATAAATGGAATTGTGCACTTTGTTCTCCTATGCCTGACGTCCCCTGTCTAGGTCCACTTCTGGGAGATGGGTCCATTTAGTTGCATGTGTGCACAGTTGCATTTTGTCCTGTTGCATGCATGTTATAAGGTATGACTGTACCTCAATTTATTTACCCATTCTACTTTTGATGGGCTTTGTTTCCAACTTTCAATAATTATGAACATAGCTGCTATAAGCATTCATATCTGATTATAAAGTTCATTCTTTTTGTGGGACTGAGGTTTGAACTCAGGGCTTTGCACTTGCAAAGTGAGCACCCTACCACTGGAACCACACCTCCAGTCCATTTCTTGCTCTGGTTATTTTGGAGATGGGGGGCGTCTCTCAAACAATTTGCCTAGGCTGACCTCGAACCGAGATCCTCTTGATCTCAGCCTAAGTAGCTAAAGTTACAGGCGTGAGCCATTGGCACCTAGCCTAAAGTTCTAAAATTTTAATATTTCTTCTGACCTTCTGTATTGGGCCCAGACGAAAGAAAAACTGCTGCCCACATCTGCCCATGTTATTAATTTAGATAAAGATGACTTGAAAACAAGTTACCAACACAAACTGAAGAGACAGCTGCCACAGGACCAGAGGACAGGCTGCATGTACAGCTGGACAGAGGGATGACTCGTGTCCCAGGTGGGATGGACAGGATGACAAGAGAGTTCATAGAACTTCTCAGAGCGTGATGAAAATTAAAACTTATGCACCAAATTTTTTTAATTTATGAATTGAAACTTAAAACTTATGACACCATTTAAAATTTATAAATTGTTTATTTCTAGAACTTTCCATTCAGTAATTTTATTTGGTTTTTGTTATTGTTTGTTTGACAAAGGGTCTGGATATGTAGCCAGGCTGGCCTCAAACTTGCCATCCTCCTGCCTCAACCTCCAGAGTGCTGGGATTACAGATGCGTGCCACCACACCCAGCTTCACTTAATAATTTCAAAACCTTGTTAACTGTGGGTTACTCATATCATACAAGCTGAAACTGTGGTTAAAGGGAATTGCTGTATTATATCCCAGGTAACTGAATTACAAGGAAGCAGAGTGTCTGGCTGAGGCTGCCTTTCTGATGACAGCTGTATTTCAGTGAATGAGACACAAAGATCAGTGACGACACCTGTTGAATTCGTGAAACCCATCAGTTGCCTGGTACTGATAAGGGAATAATGGAACTCACCTGACCATCTGTATGAAAATCATAGCAATTCCAATGAAGGAATTTAATTGATGAAAATCGTAAGTGTCAGGAATGATTGAGGGCTCAAACTAAACAGTATTAGTCAGGCATGGTGCCTCATGCCTGCAATCCCAGCTACTCAGGATTGGAAGAATCAGTCTTCCCAAGGTCAGCCCAGGGAAGCCCAGGCAAAAAGTTAGACCCCATCTCAACCAATAACACTGGGCATAGTGGTGCACACACCTGTCATCCCAGCTGTATTGGAGGCATAAATAAGAGAATCGTGGTCCAGGCTGGTCTGGGAGAAAATGGGAGACTCTATTAGAAAAATAACTAAAGCAAAAAGGACTGCAGTGTAGCTCAAAGTGGTAAAGGGCTTGCCTAGAAAGCACAAAGTCCTAAGTTTAAACTCCATACTGCCAAACAACAAACAAAACATCCCAGTACATTAAGACTGCTAAAATGGCAAAAAAAAAAAAAAAAAGGAAATTACTTAGATAATCGACTATGGAAAATCAAACTACCAATTATAGTGAAATAACTTTAAAAATAATGTTTTAGAACAACGCTTCTCAATCTTTGTGGTGAGCCAATCTTTCAGCAAGGTCACAAAAGCTAGAGGCTAGATCTGTATTTTACCAACAGCCAGGCAACTCCAAGGCACCAAGTTTGAGATCACCCCCAATGCTGGAATTTGCCAAAGGCAAAAAAGTCAGTGATGACTATCATCTCACTCTAGACACAGTTGAAGGTCATGGAGAAGCCATAGCAAGAATACCTAATGTACAGCTCCGGTTACCTCGGAACCAAGGATAGACTCTAGGTGTCTTACACCATCGTTTGGTTCACCCTAGCCATCAGTTTGATTGTATTATTTGAGAAAGATTGAACGTGGTGCAGCCTGGCTCACAGGCGCCTGAGCTGGTGGGGCCTTGCTGCTCACAGGGTACCCACATCACTGTGAGTGTTAGACTGACACTCTAAAGCAAGGTCATGTTTACCTCTCACCTCCCAGAGATCAAAGGCCCCAGCCACGTGGGGGTAAGCCAAGCAGAATTCACAACCACAGAAAGTTCTGGTTGGGTCCCACGTGTGTAGGGATCAATAAGCCGTCAGAGCTTAAAGTGTGTACGTGACCCACTCAGCGTCCTTGTGCCTGTGAAGAGTGGCATGTGTCTCAGATCACTTCTTTGGACCTATTCTGTCATTGACAAACATCAGAGCCAGCCCAAGTGTCCATGGAGAGGAGAGTCTAACAGAAATCACGGCAGGTCCAGGAAATAGCAAACCCAGCAAGATTCTAAGAATTGTGAAGTGATACAACCAAGCTGTGACCCCACAGACTACCAGGGAGAGTCCCAGCTCTGTGGGACAGGGCTGAGGGACATGGGACATGTCTGCACATCTGTTTTCTATGATTGCTGTTCCCTGTGCTCGTTCTGGTTCCAAGGGAAGCAGGGCTGACCTTCCTCCTGGATGTCCCCAGGCCATGCAAAGTGGCTTCCCCTTTCTGAAGTGTCATCACTCAAACCCACACACCTAGTGAAAACAGGAAGTGATGGACCAATCCAAGCAGGTGAGCCTGCGTGGGAACTGACTGCACTTTAATTTAAAACAAAAGGTTTAAACAGTTGTTATAAAGAACAGAAGAAAAGGAGGAAGATAGGAGGCAGAGGGACTCACATCTCGACCTTTACCTCCTAGCACTTGGTAATGATCACTGCTCACTACTGGGCCACCGGGATCTCCAGGCCCTCCAGGTACAAGCTGCAGACAAAAACATCCAAAGTTGATACTGTGCTGGGGAGAGATCACAGGGACCTGCACCTCTGGGCTCCTGTCCATCTGGTCACTGAGCCAGTATGCAGGAGAGGCCAATGACAGGGAATGTGAGAACAGCTAGCTCTGATAAAAAGAGCAGGAATTCAGCTAGACACCTCTCTAGGAGCTTGGGGGAAGTTTGCCTCTGCTGCTGCAGACTGACATTCTAGAACCAGTGTTAAGGTACAGAACGAAGATGTGACTGAATGCAAGCTTACACAGCTCTCTATCAAATGCAGGGTTGTGTGGACATCTGTACCTGTGTTATACTTCAATTAAAAACTAGACCATTTTTAGGGAGTGACTCTGCTAAGAACTTGCTCTTGGATGCAGCCAGGGGCCAGGGGTACAGGCCAGCCTGTCTGGGTCTGGACCCTGACTTCCTGTAGGAGATCACAGAGCCAGTAAGAAGCTTACAGCAGGAAGGGCCATATGTGTAAGCTGACAACAGGGAAGCAGACAGAAGACATGGCCAACCCCCAGTCTTCCTCTCTTTCTAGGAGCTGCCATCAGCCCTGCCTTACCCCAGTGGGAGTGGATGGCCAGCTCCATGTCTGGAAATGGACTCTGCACCATTTCTTGGTGTAAATTACTGAACAACAAGCCCATCTCCCTGCTCTTCTGCTCTGCCAGGAGTTCTCACTCAGAAAATCTCTTTCCAGTGAAAGTGTGCTCATTTGTCCCTTTTATGTGGCCTGACAAAGACTCAAAGAAGAAACAGAAATGAATGTCAGATGTCATCTGTGAATAGAGGACAAAGATCAGTGCCTGCCCCTGTCCAAGTCCTGGGTTCACAGATGGTCTAAGGGACCCATCGTTCTAGAACCAGTCTGATAATCTGTATGTAAGGCAGACAATTCCATTTAAGGAATTCGACTTTATAGGAGTCATTGGTAATAGGAATGATTAAAGATTCATGATAGAACAAGATAGTCTTTAAACACTACTAAGAAAGCCAGGCGCCAGTGGCTCACACCTATAATCCTAGCTACTCAGGAGGCAGAGATCAGGAGAATCGCAGTTTGAAGCCAGCCCAGGCAAATAGTTCGTGAGAACCTACTTCAAAAAAATTCATCATTATAAAAGGGGCTAGTGGAGTGGTTCAAGGTGTAGGCCCTGAGTTCAAACCCCAGTGCCGGAAAAAAAAAAAAAAACTACTAAGAAGGAATCCTACAAACCAGAGAGGACGATAAACATAACCATGAGAAATGAGGAAGAATAAGTTGTGCTGATGAGTAAATAAGCAAGTAAGGATAAGAATCAAACCTTATAAAAACAACAACATGACAGGACATAGTATATGCCCTTCAATAATAACTCTGAAGGTTAATGGTCTCAACCCTCCAATTAAAAGATATAGACTGGCAGATTGGATTCAAAACTGAGGCCAGGCCACTTCATATTGATAAAGGGAACAATCCCTCAGGAGGACAGGTTGTAAACATATACACACAAGACATTGGTGCACCCAACTTCATAAAACAAACACTACTGGACACAAAAGCACAGTTAGACCCCAATACAATAGTAGTTGGTGACATTAATACCCCACTGTCATCAATAGACAGGTCATCCAGACCAAAAAAAAATGAAGATACTTCAGAATTAAACAATACTACAGATCAAGTGGACTTGAGAGATATGGAGAGAATATGTCATCCAACAGGTGTACAATACACCTGCTTCTCAGCAGCCTATGGATCTTTCTCCAAAATGCACCATATCTCAGGACATACATAAAGCAAGTTTTAACAAGTACAAGAAAATTGTAATCACTTCTTACATTCGATCAGATCACAATGAAATAAAACTGGAATTCAACAGCAAGAGAAACTACAGAAAATATCCAAACACCTGGAGACAGAGCAATACACTTTTGAATGATCAGTGGGTCATCAAAGAAATAATTGAGCAAATAAAAAACATTCTTACAAGCAAATGAAAATGAAAGCACAACATATCAGAATCCTCAAGAAGGCTGGTGGAGTGGCTCAAGAGTACCTGCCTAGCAAGCGGGAGGCCCTGAGTTCAAACTCCAGTGCCACCAAAAAAAAAAAAGAAGGAAACCAATCAGAATCCACAAGACACAGCAAAAGCTGCTCTAAGAGAGAAGTTGATAGCTATAAGTGCCTATGCTTAAAAAAATTAGGGATCTCTCAAATAAATAACCTAATTATACACCTCAAGTTCTTAGAAAAGAAAGAAAAAAACAATTCCAAAATTAGTAGAAGGAAAGAAATAATAAAGATCAGAGCTGAAACTAATGAAATGGAAACAAAGACAATGCAAAGGATCAGTGAAACAAAGAGTTGGTTCTTTTCTTTTGTGGTACTAAAGTTTGAACTCAGGACTTTGAGCTTGCCAGTGCTTTACCACTTAAGATACACCTCCAGCCCTTTTAGCTTTAGGTTATTTTTCAGATAGGAAAATTCATTCCTCACCTCCTCATAAAAGGAGTGCAAAACTTGTTATGAGGAACTCTCATAACAAGTAACAGTTACTAATTTGAGGTGCATCAGACTCCTAGGGTCAAGGCCCTTTCCATCTATCCTTATGCTAATTACATGTCCTTATGCTAATTTCATGTCCCCGTGTCCAATCAGATGACTTAAATACAGTGAGACTCACAGGGTTGCGGGTGCAGCTTTCCCCTTGTGAAGGAGGCTGTATATTTAGCCCTCTGCCATGTGGCCCATGAAACACAGCTCCGATAAGGGCAATAATAAGAACCCACATCATCGCATGGCCAAGAGTTGTCTCCCCGCACATACACTTATCATTTGACGTAAAGGCTCTTTTTCAAGCTAGGCCCCCACAGCCAGAGCCTGTACCTCCACATCCACCTTTGTCTACGGCTGCAAATGCAGCAAAGAGCACTGACACTGGTTCATCAGGACTAAACACCTGGGGGTGGCTGACGAGGTTCCCAGGGTGGCAGATGCTCCTAACCATTGCGTCCCGAGGGTGGTAAGAGGGGTTGAAGCAGATATGCCGATTACCATGGGAACACACTAGGTAGGTGGTGTGATTGTGAGTGCATGACCCGATGACAGAGCCTGCATAGGAATTAGTAAGTATGGAAAGCGAAGTCCTAGTGACAACACTTCTTGTCCAAGCAGTACACATACATAGGTCACAGGAGGAGGGCTCTGGGGCCACGAAGGGAAACCACATAAGTGACAATAAATAGTAATTACGCATTCTGTCCTAAAGAAATAGAAGAAGCAAATAAAAACCTTTCACCGTGAGACCAATCCGTGGGGGCAGTTTCTGCCAAGCCTATGGCAAAGACTAGGGTGAGAACTACAGCAGCAGACACAGACAAGGGGTGACAATGCAATGCAGTGAGATAACTGTGTGAAAAAACAATCTGTTTGTCCCGTTGGAGAGTTGACTCCTCAAGCTTCTGCCACGCGTAGACTAGTCAGCTTCCTAGGGTGACTAGTGCAGGGTTGTCATCCTGCCATTCTTGGTCCCCTGTTGTTTCCTGGGAAGCGGAGTCCTGCCGAAAGAGAGCGTTCAGGTTCCGGAGGGTGATCCTGCACAGTGAAGCCGGATCAGGGATGCACTCCCACTCGAGAGAAGCTGGCTTGACTCGACTGTGGTGGATCCAAGGAGCAATCTCTGCTACTTTAACTGTGGTGGGAGTAGTAGACAAGATAACAACAAAAGGGCCCCTCCAATGGGGTTTTAATGGGTAGACATTTTATTTTTTTACCCAGACAATGTCTTTTCTCTTTTTTAACTGAATAGAATTACCATGGCAACAATATATTATCAGTATATATGTCTAAGAAAACGAATTGTTTTAAAGAAAGTTAAAACCACCATCTTTAAGTATCAAAGGACATGTTTAGAGCTAGTAAAAATAATTATTTTGTCTCTATTTAAGTAGAGAACCCTGTCTAAAAATATGAGTTTGTGTCTGGAAGGGCTTTAATGCCAGATGGCCACATGTGTATAAGAACCATTTCCTCAATCCTCTCAGCCTTGGTTATTTTTGAGAGGTCTGGCACCAGTGACTCCATTTGAACTTTGATGGCATTCCTTCCTTTGTCTCCAAATTGCTTGTCTCTGAGAAGTCTCTTTTGACAATCTTTCTCCCATCCAAGTACTAATGAGGCCCACCCTGCTTAGCTTCCAAGGCCAGATGAGATCGGGTACATTCAGGGTGGTATGGCCTTAGACTGAAAATGTTTCTTGGTTGGTCATTTTTTTCTTATCATCAGGATTTGCTCTTTCCTGGGTTTTGTTTGTTTGGTCTTGGTCCCATGTTGGGGTGGGGGAGAATAATGAGCAGATCAGGTGGGAGTAAGTGCCAACTAGACCCTTTTGGCCAAATTTAAGCAACAGAGAGGCTTAGAAGGAGTGGCTCTTAGGCAGCAGGCTTCTAGACAAGGACAATACAAAACAAAATCTAACAAAAGCAGATGTCTAAAAAGCTAACCTGGTTGACACATAAGTAGTTATTAGAGTCATTTTTTATGGACTTGATTATAAATGCCCCAGAAGGACCAGAACTATAATGACAAAAACTTAAGAATCATAGTTAAAATTTTGATGGACAATTTATCAACTAACAGAACAGTATATCAGTACCACTAACCTTTTGTTACCATGTTAATGTAAATTTTGTATCTTAGAAGGCTTGATATACTTGAAAAACATAACTATAACTAATATATAGGAACCAGCAACAGCATCAGCGCTCTATAGAGGTTATATAAAAATACTAGTTTAGTTGTTACTCTTGAAGTAAAACCTTAAATTTTTTTCATCAGTTGAGGGAGGAGAACAGGGTCAGTGACCCCAAATAGCCCAGTCACAGACACATATAGGATACCAACTGCATTAGAATCACCCAAGACAACAGTTGTTTAACCATGAGGTCATCTAGAAAACTTTGCATAAACCAACTCTTAAATGAACATGACTGAGTTACCTTATACTCAAAACCCTGAGAAAAATCACCAGAGAACACAGGTAAGTATTTATGGGGACTAAGTGTGGAGTTAGGAAACCTAATGGCCAAGAATCATAGCTCAGATGTTGATAAGGGATCACATCCCAGATTGCTGACATTGACAGATGGCTCATGACATACAGCAGGATCCCTCCAACCCGTAGTCAATGGAGCCCCCCTAAAATAACAAGCTCAATCTGGTCATCCCAGGCCAAAAATTCCCTGCGCCTGCCATGTGGAAGGAGTAAGACTAACATCTCCACTCTGTTGACTCCAATAAAAACTGCGGGTATTGACTTCCAGGGTAGTGCTCCTTTTTGAGGTTTTTTTTTTATCCTATCTGGAGGGTGTACTTTGGCTTTGTTTTACATAAGTAAATCTGTTTTAACCCTCATATCAGTGCAGCAGCACTCCCTGTGCTCAGCTGCCTCTTGTCTTTTGGTGTTTTAATAAACTTTTGTTGTGTTGACAAATTTGTGGATTAACCTGTAGTACCAAAAATTCCTGACAATTGTCTTGACAAAACAAAAACCATTTTTAAGACAATTTTTTGTAAATGTTATCAAGAACAATATAATATTTTTAAGATAGCCTTGTTGTTATATGCTTAGGGAATTAAGTTTTAGTTTAACATCAGTACATTAAAATTTGACCTTACAAAACCTTTACTGTAACTGGATTTTAGTTAACTTAATCACTTACAAAAGCATCTATAAGCTCCATCTTTTTATGACAACCTACTCTGTAGGCAGCTTATTTTGTATCTTCTGGGGAAGCTTGTCTTTACCCTTTTTTTTTTCCTTCTGGTCTGAGCCACAGGGTTAAACCCTGAAGGTCTGTATTCTAGTGAGACCTGATTGAAATAAGTTTGAAAATCTTTTTTCTTAAAAGTAGCAGTAGAACAGAGTAGTAATTTTTACACTGACTCTATAATAACAACTGTTCTCAAGATGTTGACATATTTATGTGTAAAAAGCCTAAGCAGTTTATAACAGAGATCTTTAAATACCCTGGTTTTTTGTTACCTTGAGTATCATATTAACCTCATAGTGGCAGTTTAAGAACCATTTTGAAGATGCTTACACACACACTGTGAGCATACACACCATTACATGGATGCATAATCTCGCCCGCCATTAGCAAGGGAACATAAGCATCTCATGACTGTCTCAATAACAGACCAAGCTTACTGTACCAACCATTTGGAACAGTTTTTTTTTTTACCAGCAACAGTCAAAGTTGCTCTTTTTCACACCCTTTTAGGTAGGTTCTCCCTGTTTATGCTCCCTAGAGGTAAAGGTGCCAGAAAGTTCAGTATTTTTGGCATATTTTAATAATACTAAATTGTTTCCTATTTACTTTTTATTTTTAAGACACAAAAACTCAACTGAAGGAATGTATTAAACCTTTCATCCTTTTCTGTCTCCAAAACATTTCATGACATTTATACTTACAATTTACTAAACTTCATCCATGAAGATCTCATCCCATTTTTGTTTCCATTCCTCCACTTCCTCCCTCTACATTGACAACCCTTTTGCAACATTCCTTTTCTTTCAAGTCAGACCAGATCTTATGTATTAGTTCAAGTCCATTCTTCATGTGCTGATTTTTGTAAGAACTCAGTTAATGCTGAGCCTCAGTTCTCCTTCAGGGTGCCCATTTTGGGTGAAGATGTGCAAACTGGGGCACCAAAGCTACCCACCAAGACTGGAAGACTGATTCCTCCTCAGTCTGCCCAATAAATTGATACCTGAATTTAAATAAACAACAGAGTCTGGTTTTTGAAGACCAATTTTAGCCTCTTGGCTTTTCCCATTCTCCTGGGTATTAGAGTTTTTTGTTGTTGTTGTTGCTTTTGTTTTTACAATTACTCTGTAAACTTTATTAACCAAAGTTTTATCTAGTGACCCTTCTGGGGGGCCATCCTACACCAAGAGCAGACCAATCTACTTTACAAAGGACCTTAAGTTTGTTAGGAGTTAACTTAATGCCATAGTTTCCATTAAATCTCTTTTTTAAGGTTTTTAATCATACACTCCAAAGGAGTGTTTTTACTCTGATTTCCATTCATCTCCTGTTACAAGAATGCCAGACAGACACAGAGGGGAAGGGGTTTGAGAAAAGCATTTCACTTGTTCCATCTCCTGCTGCTCCCATCATGGGGATTTAGGCGTCCCTTTGACCCTAATGAGTCCATATAAACCCCAGACTAGAGGCCCTGTTAGGGCTCACCCGTGACCTTATGAGTTTGCCAGGGGACCTGACAATCAGGACTCCTTACTTGTTTTGCAGCTGGGCTGTGTCTCAGACTCGTACTTTCAAATACTCTCACACAGCACAGTACTTCCACCCCACTCCCTGAACCTGAGAGACACAGTTTCACTGTGGTTACTAGTGGTTACTAGCGGTCTCTGGGAAGTGATCAGTCTCCCCTTCTGCCTCCTGAGGTGGCCTGAGTTTGAACCCAGGTTCTTACCAGTCTGATGCGTCTCCCCTCACTGGTTCCTGTGTCTCACCAGGTTCCATTGTGCATCCGAAGTCCTCACCCCAACTCACTGGGATGAAACCCCCTCTGGATCAAGCTGTCAATTGGTACCTGGTGGGATCTCCTCCCTGCAGTCTGGTGGGATGCACCCTGGGTGACAAGGGAGGTGATAATTCACTGTATCTCTGCAATCCTGGATGAGCCCCAAGTAATGTTGCAGGAAGTTGCTAGCTGAGATATAAGACATTGAAGCAGTTTAGCAGGAAGCAACATTTTATTGTGCCAGCACAACTCAGCGGACTTGTATCCAAAGGCTGAGCCCTGAGAACAGAGGGGTCTCACCTTATATACCCTTGCAAGCAGGTTGCAGACACAAAAAGCAAGGTCTAATCCATATATGGTTATATTTAATTTTATAGGCTACTTTTCCCTAGTGCTACATGACTTTTTCCCCTCCTCAGTACTATGTGACCTTTCTCATGTTTAGATTCCTCAGGTTTTATCTCTCTGATATGCCATTCCTTCCTCCCTGCTACTTTCTCAGGACTCAGGTCTACTCTGTTTTCTTTTGATCCTCCTCCTTGCTACAGTTACACTAAAATTTTTAAATACACATTGCTTCTTGGTCTTTTGGCTAAGATCAAGTGTAAAATTTTTAAATACTCACACTTACCTGATAAGACTTTAAAATACCTTTATAGCCTCTCAGACAGAAATGTTTTTGAAAACTTAACTTTACAGCCTTCCTCAGAAGTTATGTTGATATGATTGTCGCATGGTTGTTTCTAGCTGGTTTTTAAGTCCCAAATACTGTAATAGATTACCAGCATTGATATATGCAATCTTCATTTACATCTGTCCACATATTAATCATTTTTTTCTTCTTATTTCTTCTTTGTCATTTTCCTTGTGTTCAAAATGCATACTTTAGAATTTGCTACAGTGTGAATGTTAGTGGTGACCTTTTTTCTGCTAAAAATGTCTTTTTCAGCCCTCATTCTTGAAATTTATATTTGATAATTAGATTGACAATTATTTTCTTTCATATGTTAAAGTTACATATCCACTGGTTTTTTAGTTTCATTGTTGATGTTAAAGCCTCAGCTGGGCACCAGTGGCTCACACCTGTAATCCTAGCTACTCAGGAGGCAGAGATTAGGAGGATCCAGGTTTGAAGCCAGCCCTGGGCAGATAGTTGCAAGACCCTATCTTGAAAATCCCTTCACAAAAAAGGGCTGGTGGAATGGCTTGGGTGGTAGAACACCTGCCTAGAAAGCTTGTAAGCCTTGAGTTCAAACCCCAGTACCAAAACAAACAACCAAAGAAGAAGAAAAAAAAACTCAGTAATCAGTCCGACTACTGCCCTGTCCTTTTTCCTTTGACTGATTTACATCTCTGGTGTTTTGAGTGGTCTTTAATTTCACTGTAATATATCTAAGTGGAATTTTATTCTTTTTATTTTAATTTAGTATGCCAAAAATCTGTATTTTGTGTCCATATGTTGTCATTCATCTAGTTAGAAATTTTTCAGCCATTAAAGTAGTCTGCTTTGGTCCACTCTGTGTCTTTTTGGCAACTCAAATGACAACATATGTGAAACAAATGTGAGACTTTCTCACTCACCTTCTGCCTCTTACCTGTTTACTACTTTTCAGCCTATTCTAAATAATTTATTCTGACACTTCTCAGTTCAGTGCTTTTCTTTCTCTCCTTGGGTCTAATTCACAGGTAACTTGTCCTTAGGATTTTGCTTGAATTTTATATTTTTCTCAGTTCTATAATTTCTATTTGATTCTTTTTCATATATTCCATGTGCTTTTTATAGTTTCCAGTTCTCTGTCGAGATTTTTAAGCTTGTATTTTTTTTCCTCTGTGAATAGAGGATGGTAGTTCTAAAGTGCGTGTCTAATTAAACTACCATCTTGGAGCTCTGTGGATCTGTTCCTGTAGTCTGTGTGTCTGCTGGTGGGTGGGGTTTGTTTTGGTCTGCTTATTTTTGTTTGTTATGGACCTGTTTGCCTTTATTTTGTTTTTGTTTTTTGGGGCAGTACTGGGGTTTGAACTCAGGGCTGCCCATTTGCTAGGCAGGCACTCTACCGCTTGAGTCTGTTTGTCTTCATTTTGTAGTTTGCCTTCATTTTGTAGTTGAAACAACTTGATGCTTAGGTTATTTTCTTCTTCCAGAAGAATTTCAGTGTTAGTGCCTGGAAACACTAACAATAAAGAATTCCTTAACCTAATTATAGGACTTGAGATTTTCCTGGAATTTCTTCCTAAAAGTGAACTTCAGTTTCTGTGATGGCTGATTTGCATCAAAGTGACCCTCATTTCCAGGGTGCAATGCTGGAGAGCCCAGCCCACAGCAGCAGAGGACCTGATCCTCAGTCTTGATGGGCTTTAGCTGTACAGCTAATTCTTTTATTACTGCAGAACAAATTCCCCAAGACCTATTAGCTTAAATAAAAATGATTCATTATTTCTTTTTTTATTTGTTTTTTTAATTGTTTTATTATTCATATGTGCATACAAGACTTGGGTCAGATTCACTATTTCTTATAATGCTAAATGTTATAGGTTGGAGCTGGACTATCTCCTAAAGATTTATGTTGAAAGCTTGATCCCCAAAATAGCAGTGTTCAGGTGTGATTGGATTATGACAACTCTGACCTCATCAGTGGATTAATCTATTGGTAGATTCATAGCTGAAGGGACTATTGGTAGGTGGCAGGAATTGTCAGAGGTAAGCCTCATTGGAGGAAGTAAGTCATTGGGAGCATGTACTTGAAAGATGTCTTATCCCTTCCTCCCACCCCCATTGTCTCTCTCCCTCCTGGCCACTATGATGTAAGTATCTTTGCTCTCTCCATGATGTTCTGTCTTGCCACAGGCCCACAACAGTGGCTGACCATCAATGGAAACTGTGAGCCAAAATAGATCTTTCCCTCTTTAAGTTCACTGTGACAGGAAGCTGACTACTACATTGAGTATTGGTTGGGTTCAGCTGGTGGTTGTTCTGCTGGACATGGTTTGGGCAGGCCACTAATGTCCCAGCACTGGCTATGTATGAGAATCCTTGTGGCGAGCAGAGTTTGAAAAGCCCATGAGAACTTGACATAAGCACAGCTATGCCCAATAATCTGCAGGCTGGGATGGGCACAACCCCCAGCTGTAGAAGGGGGGAGGGCAAAATGCAGCACAGATGCTTTTCCTAAGATGTTTACATCCAGAGAGTATCCATCGCTGGTAATGTCATGCCTTCCGAGATCTGTTACTCTACTTCCTTGTTTGCTGCTGTATGTAATAAACTCACTGGGTGATGGAGGCTGCTGTGTGTCTTCACTAGAGTGCTCAGCCACCCTGATCCCAGCTTTTTTGCATGTTTGTCTTTTGTCTTTTCTCAGTCTCCCATTGCTCCCAGTTAGGTTCCTAGACGAGCTCGTACAGGCCGCAAGAAATCTTCTCCTGGCCAATGCCTCATCTGGGATGATTTGAGCTAGTACCCTTCTCTTCCACTACGTGTGCTCCCCTGTGCTTATTTGCATGGTGGCAAAATTCCAAGAGGACAAAGGAGGAGGCTGCTAGTCTTCTTAGAACACTGGCCTGGAACTGACACAACATCCCTTATGCCACATCCTAATTGTTGCAGGAAGTCACCAGCCATGTTAGACTCTAAGGGAAGGGAAAGACCTTCAGCTCCTGCTGGATGTCACACTTGTGTGTACAGGAGGAAGGGCCACTTGTGTCTTCAGATGGTTGTTCGCAAACCTTGACTTTTCACCTTGAAGCCTTTGGACTTTTGAAAGTGCAGCATGTCTTTCCATCTCTCCTGGATTTGTCCCTGAGGAAGAAAAACTGACAGCTCCCCTTTTCTGCATCACCCTGTCTTGAGCCACATTGGTTATTTCCTCTATCTTGTGAGCTCTCTGATGCTTTAAAGAATATGGTTTCCACATCTTGTTCAGCACTCCTTAGCAGAGTTGTTCAGAATCACCTAGTCTACATTCCCAGAGGCTTCTGTTTAAGGTGATCTTGAGGGTGATGATGGTTTCCACACAGCATGGGTGCTGCTGAGCTCACTGTGTACAGAATGCCCAGTGCCAGGCTGTGGAGTGTGCAGGTTCTTTCTCTGTTTTTTCTAACCACAAAGTAACAGGTGCATCAGACTCTGCCTCAAGAGTGATGGCTTCTTTCACCTACTTATCTCTTGTGCTTTGTGTGTTTTGTTCACCATTCTTTATTTCTCAAAACCTGAGTCTATTTCCTTTTTTCTAAAGTGTAGCCTCTAATCATAGTCTGTTACCTGCTAAGAAATCTTTCAATTTTGTTTCTCTGGGAATATTTTCATTCTTTTTCTTTTTTCTTTTTTTTTTTTTTTTTTTTTTGCAGTACTGGAGTTTGAACTCAGGGCCTACTCCTTGAGCCACTCCACCAGCACTTTTTTGTTTATGGGTTCTTTTCAAGATAGGGTCTCACAGACTATTTGCCCAGGCTGGCTTCAAACTTCAATCTGCCTGATCTCTGCCTTCTGGGTAGCTAGGATTATAGGTGTGAGCCACCAGGGCTCAGCTGATAGTTTCATTCTTGAATGATAATCTAACCATGTTAAAGAAGAAAAGTATTGAGCTGGGCGATACTCAATGGACCTTCTACCTAAGTTCTTAATAGTGACCTAAAGGCAAGCAGTAGTTTAAAAATATGTATTTTATTGATTTTATTATACTTACAATGATTTCTAACCATTTCTAACAATAACTACATATTTGAGCTCAGAATCACCTATTTAGTGTGTTTTTTAAAAAGTAAAAAAGAACAATTGAGCTTCAAACCAGTGGTTGCTTCTTTGTACACTCCTCCTGGTTGGCAAATTTGTGCTTTGAGATTTTGTTTCCTCCTGGGGGGTCTGTCAGCAAACTACTCCCCCACAACCCCTGCCATAGTGGGAAGATCTTGTCTTCCATATAGATGGGCTCATACCCTGAACATATTCTAACAGTTGCAATTAGTGTTTTCACTGGACAATTAACTGAAAAGCAAACTGGTCGTCCTACAAGGCTAAAGCTTGTCTGCAGTCTTGCTTTCCATGCAGTTCTAAATATAGCTCTGGTCTACTCAGGAATGCCTGGAGAAGGGCCTCGGTCCCTAGGATATTAATTGTACATCCCCAGCCAAGAACGCAGCTCTGCTACTTTATGGTCTTCAGTGTGAGTAGGCATCTGCATGGCTAATTCGGTGCAAATAAAATTACTTTACATTCATCTTACAAATTTTATCATAGAGTTGTGTTAGCTAGAGTCTTCTCATGCCAGGACAATTGCCCTTAACTTCTTTCCCAGGAAATCAGTTCAAAGTAGGGACAAAATCAGGGTAATAGGAAGAAGCAGCACCTGGATGCAAAAAGACCTTTAAAGCCTTGGCTGTGGCTTCTTGGTCTTCTGGCTAAGATCAAGCATAGTAAAAGCCTTTTGTCAGCCACAGTGTTTGCCAATCAAGTGATTTTTTTTTTATCTCTGATCTTGATTTTGTTGGGGGGAGTGGTGAGAGGTGGGATTGAATTTTCTTTGGTGGTACTGTCCCAGAAAATGCAGGGGATTTCCAGGACGGCTGGACCGTGTCCTGTGATGCTTTCTACAGATGAGACCCTGATGCAGGAAAATCCACCAGCTGCCTCCTGGGCCTCCAGGTCCCTTACATCCCATATACCTTCGGGACTAACTGGCCCCCATTTCACCTGAAGCCCTCTCAGTACTCACTCCAGACAGCCCAGGTATAAGTGCATGTATGCTTGGTGACCCTGAGGCTGGGCTACTGTCTTTGGCTTGAGATCAGCATCCTGGAGGTGGCCCAGGAAGTACTCCCTACCCAGGGCTGAGGGGGAGCAGGACATATTTCTTCATTGGTCCCAGGAAGGAGAAAGGTGGCCCCCTGCCATCCAGATCTACAGGGTTCAGTTTACTACCTCCTGGGAAGGCCAAGGGAAGAAGGGAATGGAACACCTCACACAGTTGCTCCTCTCAACCAGGTCACGAGTGCAGATCCATTGAGTTACATACAAAAGTGTGTTTTCCTAGGAGAAAGGAAGAGAAGAAGAGAAATATGGGAGAGGGAGTGCAGCTGCTCAAGGCCACCTCCAGAAACTGCTGTGAGCTGTAAGCCCCCAGAGGGTTGGGATTGGATTCTGGTTCTGCCAACTGCCTGCTTAACACAGATGTGAATGCTGGAAGAGACATGGGAATCATGTCCCTCATTGCTCTTTGCTGTTTTCTGCAACTAGTGAGATCATGAAAGTCGGGGGCTCTCGCAGCAGCATTCCAAGATGTTTTCCCAGAAGGCAGAGGCCAGGGTGTCTCTGTTTTGGCTACAGACCTAGGGGTGGGGGGTGCAGCTCTGGTTTTTCTGTAAAGTATCACAGCCCTAGACTTAGCACACCCCCCCCCCCACACACACACACATAGTTTCTTACTATTCTGGACTTATCAGCAGAAGCCAAGCCTGGAACCTCCCCCAGCTCTCCCAATAGTGCTGACTCTTCCAACACCACCTGGTTATGTCTGTTAAATCAACCCCTGCTCAAATTACCAGCAACCAAAAAGCCTGGGCCAGCTGTTGCCCCCAGCTGAGGACCACCAGGAATATATCTGTCCTTGGACAGTTGACTATTTGTTGCAGACAGGGGGAGCATGCACCATGGGGGTCACAGGTATCCCCAAAAGTGGTGTCAGGAAGGGCTGGGATTTGTTTGGGCTTGTGAGAGGAGGTTTGGGTGAAGGTAAATGGAATTTGGAAGTGCTCTGGATGAGACAGTCAGCAGCAGGGCAACTCCGTGACTGAGCATCTTCAGGAATCTCACCTAGGGGTAGAGGTTGCTGCTGTAACCGGCAGCCATCCCTCACCTCAGCCAGGGTGCTGCACTGTTGGAGGGCAGGATCCCATCTCTGTTCAGACAGGGTTGTACAATGTTCCTGCTTTTGTCTTGACTGGTCAGTCAGAATGGCCGAGGGTGATGCTGGTGTCTTGTGACATTTGTGCTCACCAGGAGAGCACAAGTGTCTCTCTGTGGGAGCCAGTCGGGCAGCTGTTCTTCCTCCAGCAGGCAGATGTGTGTGCAGAAGATGTGTGTGGAGAGCAGGTGTGCCCTGCCCTACTGGGACCAAACACTTGGAAGGACTGTTGTCCCCTGTGCCTGAGACCTTGGAAGGTAGAGCTGGAGTTGTTGAGTCACTCACCATATGCTGATGGCTATTGTCTTACCTTTTGTCGTGATGTCTCCCTCCACAATCCAAACCTATAACCTCACAGGGAGTACTTTGTGAGCAGCTGGTGAGGAGGGTGAATCTGAGCCGGGTGCGTGGATGGTCTGGAAATGAATTGCTGCAGCATGCCAGTCCAGCTCAGGGGTGGCCGCGAGAGAGAGGATGGAATGAAAAGCCTCCCTGTGGTCATTACCTCAACACAGTGCTGGGTTCCAGACACCTCATCTGGACTGAAAGTGGCCACAAGAATGGTGGACACAGACTTGCACATAGTTGCTAAGGTTTGGCCAGATCATCAGCCTGAGAGCCAAATTGGAAGATTGATAGTGAGGTAGCCTGGGGAAAGAGATAAGGATGGAATTCTCTGGCCAGGCACGACTGATAAAGACCCTTATTTACATGTGACTGCCCATCCAGGAGCATCTACTGCAGAGCAGGTTGTCAGTAATCAAGTGGATGACACAGTCCTTCCTCTGTAGCAGTGGCCAGGCAGGCAAGAGGTAGCTTTGCCTCACCAAGCTGGCTGGCTGTCCTCTCTGTGGAGCATCTTCCCACAGCAGACACTAATGCCGAGCCCTCCTATGGTGTGTGTCTGGTAGATTCCTTCCATCATGGGGGTAGCAGCAATTTGTCCTCACTGAAATAAATGGGTTTTTTTTTTCATTTTTCTTTTATTATTCATATGTGCATACAAGGCTTGGTTCATTTCTCCCCCCTGCCCCCACCCCCTCCCTTACCACCCACTCCGCCCCTCCCTCTCCCCCCCTCAATACCCAGCAGAAACTATTTTGCCCTTATTTCTAATTTTGTTGTAGAGAGAGTATAAGCAATAATAGGAAGAAACAAGGGTTTTTGCTGGTTGAGATAAGGATAGCTATACAGAACATTGACTCACATTGATTTTCTGTGCATGTGTGTTACCTTCTAGGTTAATTCTTTTTGATCTAACCTTTTCTCTAGTACCTGTTCCCCTTTCCCTATTGGCCTCAGTTGCTTTAAGGTATCTGCTTTAGTTTCTCTGCGTTAAGGGCAACAAATGCTAGCTAGTTTTTTAGGTGTCTTACCTATCCTCACCCCTTCCTTGTGTGCTCTCGCTTTTATCATGTGCTCATTGTCCAATCCCCTTGTTGTGTTTGCCCTTGATCTAATATCCACATATGAGGGAGAACATACGATTTTTGGTCTTTTGGGCCAGGCTAACCTCACTCAGAATGATGTTCTCCAATTCCATCCATTTACCAGCGAATGATAACATTTCGTTCTTCTTCATGGCTGCATAAAATTCCATTGTGTATAGATACCACATTTTCTTAATCCATTCGTCAGTGCTGGGGCATCTTGGCTGTTTCCATAACTTGGCTATTGTGAATAGTGCCACAATAAACATGGATGTGCAGGTGCCTCTGGAGTAACCTGTGTCACAGTCTTTTGGGTATATCCCCAACAGTGGTATTGCTGGATCAAATGGTAGATCGATGTCCAGCTTTTTAAGTAGCCTCCAAATTTTTTTCCAGAGTGGTTGTACTAGTCTACATTCCCACCAACAGTGTAAGAGGGTTCCTTTTTCCCCGCATCCTCACCAACACCTGTTGTTGGTGGTGTTGCTGATGATGGCTATTCTAACAGGGGTGAGGTGGAATCTTAGCATGGTTTTAATTTGCATTTCCTTTATTGCTAGAGATGGTGAGCATTTTTTCATGTGTTTTCTGGCCATTTGAATTTCTTCTTTTGAGAAAGTTCTGTTTAGTTCACTTGCCCATTTCTTTATTGGTTCATTAGTTTTGGGAGAATATAGTTTTTTAAGTTCCCTGTATATTCTGGTTATCAGTCCTTTGTCTGATGTATAGTTGGCAAATATTTTCTCCCACTCTGTGGGTGTTCTCTTCAGTTTAGAGACCATTTCTTTTGATGAACAGAAGCTTTTTAGTTTTATGAGGTCCCATTTATCTATGCTATCTCTTAGTTGCTGTGCTGCTGGGGTTTCATTGAGAAAGTTCTTACCTATACCTACTAACTCCAGAGTATTTCCTACTTTTTCTTGTATCAACTTAAGAGTTTGGGGTCTGATATTAAGATCCTTGATCCATTTTGAGTTAATCTTGGTATAGGGTGATATACATGGATCTAGTTTCAGTTTTTTGCAGACTGCTAACCAGTTTTCCCAGCAGTTTTTGTTGAAGAGGCTGCTATTTCTCCATCATATATTTTTAGCTCCTTTGTCAAAGATAAGTTGCTTATAGTTGTGTGGCTTCATATCTGGGTCCTCTATTCTGTTCCACTGGTCTTCATGTCTGTTTTTGTGCCAGTACCATGCTGTTTTTATTGTTATTGCTTTGTAATATAGTTTGAAGTCAGGTATTGTGATACCTCCTGCATTGTTCTTTTGACTGAGTATTGCCTTGTCTATTCGTGGCCTCTTGTGTTTCCATATAAATTTAACAGTAGATTTTTCAATCTCTTTAATGAATATCATTGGAATTTTGATGGGAATTGCATTAAACATGTAGATTACTTTGGGGAGTATCGACATTTTTACTATGTTGATTCTACCAATCCATGAGCATGGGAGATCTCTCCACTTTCTATAGTCTTCCTCATTCTCTTTCTTCAGAAGTGTATAGTTTTCCTTGTAGAGGTCTTTCACATCTTTTGTTAGGTTTACACCTAGGTATTTGATTTTTTTTGAGGCTATTGTAAATGGAATTGTTTTTATACATTCTTTTTCAGTTTGCTCATTATTAGTGTATAGAAATGCTAATGATTTTTCTATGTTGATTTTATATCCTGCTACCCTTGCTATAGCTATTGATGATGTCTAGAAGCTTCTGAGTAGAGTTTTTTGGGTCTTTAAGGTATAGGATCATGTCGTCTGCAAATAGGGATATTTTGACAGTTTCTTTACCTATTTGTATTCCTTTTATTCCTTCTTCTTGCCTAATTGCTCTGGCTAGGAATTCCAGTACTATGTTGAATAGGAGTGGAGATAGTGGGCATCCTTGTCTCGTTCCTGATTTTAGAGGGAATGGTTTTAGTTTTTCTCCATTAAGTATAATGCTGGCTGTAGGTTTGTCATATATAGCTTTTATAATGTTGAGGAACTTTCCTTCTATTCCTAGTTTTCTTAGAGCTTTTATCATGAAATGATGTTGGATCTTATCAAAGGCTTTTTCTGCATCTATTGAGATGATCACGTGGTTTTTGTCTTTGCTTCTGTTAATGTGGTTTATTATGTTTATTGATTTTCGTATGTTGAACCACCCCTGCATCCCTGGGATGAAGCCTACTTGGTCGTGGTGAATAATCTTTTTGATGTGTTGCTGAATTCGGTTTGCCATTATTTTGTTGAGGATTTTTGCATCAATGTTCATTAAGGAGATTGGCCTATAGTTCTCCTCTTTGGAGGTGTCTTTGCCTGGTTTTGGGATAAGTGTAATACTGGCTTCATAAAATGTGTTTGGCAGTTTTCCTTCCCTTTCTATTTCGTGGAACAGTTTAAGGAGGGTTGGTATCAGTTCTTCTTTAAAGGTCTGATAGAATTCAGCAGAGAATCCATCAGGTCCTGGACTTTTCTTTTTGGGGAGACTCTTGATTGCTGCTTCAATTTCATTTTGTGTTATAGGTCTATTCAGGTGATTAATTTCCTCTTGGTTCAGTTTTGGATGATCATATGTATCTAGAAATCTGTCCATTTCTTTAAGATTTTCAAATTTATTTGAATATAGGTTCTCAAAGTAGTATCTGATGATTTCCTGGACTTCCATGGTATTTGTTGTTATCTCCCCTTTTGCATTCCTAATTCTACTAATTTGGGTTTTTTCTCTCCTCATTTTAGTCAGGTTTGCCAGAGGTCTATCGATCTTGTTTATTTTTTCAAAGAACCAACTTTTTGTTTCATTAATTCTTTGTATGTTTTTTTTTTTTGTTTCTATTTCGTTGATTTCAGCTCTTATTTTTATTATTTCTCTCCTTCTATTTGTTTTGGGATTTGCTTGTTCTTGTTTTTCTAGGAGTTTGAGATGTATCATTAGGTCATTGATTTGGGATCTTTCAATCTTTTTAATATATGCACTCATGGCTATAAACTTTCCTCTCAGGACTGCCTTAGCTGTGTCCCATAGGTTCCGGTAGGTTGTGTTTTCATTTTCATTGACTTCCAGGAACTTTTTAATTTCCTCTTTTATTGCATTGATGATCCTAAATGGGGTTTTTTTGTTTGTTTGTTTGTTTGTTTTTACAGTACTGGGGCTTGAACTCAAGATCTACACCTCAGGTCACTCCACCAGCCCTTTTTTGTGAAGGGTTTTTTGAGATAGGGTTTCACGAACTATTTGCCTTGATCCTCCTGATCTCTGCCTCCTGAGTAGCTAGAATTCCAGGCGTGAGCTACTGGCACCTGGCTAAAATAGATGTTTATTATGCTGAGGGCAGCATCAAAAATCAATCACAAGCCAGGCACTGGTGGCTCACACCTGTAATCCTAGCTACTTGGGAGGCTGTGTTTGAGAGGATTGCAAATTGGGCCAACCCAGGCAAATAGTTCACAAGACTCCCATTTCCAAAAAAAAAAAAAAAAATGGACTGGAGGTTGGGCTCAAGCAATAGAATACCTGCTTTGCAAGCATGTAGCCCTGAGTTCAAACCCAATGCCCCCCCACACACATAAAAAAAATCACAGTAATTCACTATATTAACAGAATTAAGATGGAAAAAACACACAATCCTCCCAAGTGATGCAGAAAAAAAAAGCATTTGACAAAATTCAAATAGGGCATGACAGTACACGCCTGTAATCCCAGCACTTCAGAGGCTGAGACAGGAGGATTAAGAGTCAGAGGCCAGCCTAGACTACATAATGAGATCTTGCCTCCAAAACCAAACAAATAAAATTCAATACCCATTTATGATTTTTAAAAAATTCAATAAATTAGGAGCAAGAGGAAACTACCTCAACATAATAGAAGCCATATATCAAAAGTTAACTGTGCATTTCATACTCAATAAACACGAGGTGTTTTTCTTCTAAGATTAGAAACAAGACAAAGGTAGCAGCTCACTGCTTCTATTCAACATAGTATGGGAAGTTCTAACCAGAATTTTCAGCAAGGAAAGGAAATAAAAGGCACACAAATCAGATCAGAAGAAGTAAAATGATCTGTTTGCAGATGATGTGATCTTATATAGAAAACTCAAAAGGTTCCATGAAAAGAAAAATGGGGAGGGCGAAGGAGATTAAGGTGATGGTATATGGTTGATGGACTTCACATATCTATATGAAACGGAACTAAGAAACCTCTTGCAATTGCTTTAAGTGGAGTGGGGAGGGGATTGACAGGGACAGATGATGGGGGATGGGGGGTTCACACGTGTAATCCCAGCTACTCAGGAAGCAGAGATGAAAGGATCTCGGTTTAAGGTCAACACAGGTAAAAAGTTGGTGAGATCCCCCTCCATCTCAACCAATAAACTGGACATGGTGGTATATGCCAGTAATCACAGCTAAGCAGGAAGTCATAAGTGGGAGGATTAAAATCTAAACTCCGCCCCAGGCAAAAACTCAAGACACTATCTGAAAAAAAACTACAGCAAAAAAGGGCTGGGTGCTGGAGGGTAAGGCTGAAATGTTTAGCAAGCATGAGGCCCTGAGTATAAACTCTAGTACTTAAGAAAAAAAACTTAAGCTAAACTAAATTCTGAAGTTAACCACTCAGAATCCTATGAAATACTGGAAAGGAGGAGGAACCTAAGTACAGTTCCTCACATACACAGCTCCTCCAAGTGCAGATTCTCCTCCTCTGTAGACCTGCCTCTTCTGTCCTGCCCTCCTCTGCACAGCCAGGGTGGGCCTGCCACAGGGGTACCAGTCCATGACAGTTCTGAAGTCCAGCTGGGCTCTGATAGGTCTTAAGGTCTGTGATTAATTCTCCATGACTTAGGCTCTGCCCTCTGAGCTCTCAGTTCTCCCCTCTTAGTAATTTTTTTTTTTCATGGAAGAGAGCGAATGCTTGTAGCTACATGGTGCCTCCTTACAGTATGATTTTGGGGGTCCAAAGTTTCCCTTCACTCTGTAGTATCTCTGCTTTTTTAGCTCACACTGGTGATGTCTTCAGTGATATAATTCTTTCAAAACATCTGTGGACCCCTGTGATCTGACATCAACTCATTAGAGGAAAGACACCCAAAGTCTTTGAGATAAGCCCTTCTCCACCTTGGGCTCCTATGGTGCAGCTGGGGGCAAAGCTTTCTACTACTCCGTTGTGTATTGACAGGGACACACCTTAGTCTTTTTAAGAGACCTTCTGTGTGACTTGGAATACTACCACACTCGGAAGTCAGATCACCCCTGCATTTTCACGGACTTGTGGGTCAGCACCGCTCTGCAGGGGCCCCATAACCACATTAGCGGTGGAATACAATAGGCTGATGCTCTCACAGTCCTGGAAGTCAGGAGCCTTGCAGCGCTGAGCTCATGGCGTTATATGTCTCATGGCTGTAACGAGGGGGTCAGGGACAACTCTACACTCAACTAGGAAAGGATCCAGGTCCAGGCTCCCTCACATGGCTGCTGTCAGGTCTCAGGGCCTCAGTAGCTGACATCAGTGACATTAGTTCCTTGCCCTGTCCACAGGGCTGGTCACAGCATTGCAGTTTACTATTCCCAGAATAGGGACTCAGAGAAAGATCACAGGTGAGCAAGGCAGAAATTGGTCTTTTTTGGAGTGTAATCCAGGCAGTGACATCCCACCACTGTGGTCATCTGAGAATCCTTAAAAGAACTTCAGCAGGCCAGCCCACCCTCAGAGAAGAGTCCCTTGGAGCATGATTACCATGAAATTGGGGTCATGGGGCATCTTGGGCTGCCCACCACACAGACACAGTAGACCTCCACAAACCAGGAAGAGAAAAGCAAAAACCAGCTGGCAAAAGGACCAGGCATTTCATAGAAGAGGAAAATAAATGTCGTTTGTCCATTCCAAAAGAATCCTCAGAATCCCAGAAATGTGAACAACGCACACAGAAGCCACAGCACACTGAGCAGAAGCAGTTGGCCCGTGCATGCCCAGAGCTGCAGAGTGTCACTCACCCTGCTTGTATGGAAGTTACAGCCACTCACCCCATCTGACACCCCTAGTTAAGGTAGCCATGCAGCCAGCGTCAAGAACTGGGAAGGGCTGTATTTCACCCCACCCACAAGTACACAAGTTAGCCAGTCAGCCCCACAGGTCCCTCATCTGGCCACAAGCCTGCAGGAGCAAAGCAGCCTAACATGAGGGCCTCTCTGCCGCTTGCAGATTCACTTTGAAATCACTTTGGCCTCTCTTGCCTCCACAGGAACTGAGGCAACATGAACCTCACCCACTGAATGTAAGAAGGCAAAGGGAATTCGGTGTGTAAATTTTATGGGAATCTGAACATGTATGTGCATACACACCCCCAAAGCTGCTTTGATCACACTCCTGAGAGCAGAGCAGCAAGCCATGTGGCCTTGCTTGACCAGTCAGCCAGGAACACCCCTGAGCTCTGGTGGAAACTTGGAACTGACTGGGAAGGTGGCGGGGGGGGGGGGGGGGGGGTATCTGACTTATCTCAGGAATCCAATAGCAGAAATAGCTATCTAGGATTGTTTTCCTGGGTCCAGGCCTGGTATCCAGGGGTAGTGGGACCCAGGAATACAAGCCCTCTGCAAAGGACTCAGCACAGGCATATACAGAGTCAGAAGGGCTGGGCATGGACCACCTAGCATCCAGTCCTGGCCAACTGTCAGGGCTGGGAACTAGATGACTTGTTCCCTGTGAACCTTCCCTGTACAGTCCAATCTTGCTTTTGCTCTGCTCCAGCTGGAGAACTGGCAGCTGTGACTAGATGCTGAGGCCAGGAAGGCACAGGACTTCCCTTGAGGGCTCTGCCAGGAGGAAGGAGAAAAGATCTGCAGGGTATCCCAAAGTAAGTATTCAGACCCAACCTGCCCCAGGAGAAAGAGGAGGAGAGAAAGGTGGACAGTCCCAGCCAGCCCTCTCCAAAGGCAAATCTGCAGCTAGGTTCTGAAACATGTTCAACATTAAGGAAAAATCTATCCTTCTATTAAAATATTACATACCATACAAATAAAACAAACAGAGCCCCTGTAATCATCGCCATATAAATAATCATTCTTTAACAATATTGACTATTTGAGGCGACGGGCATAGTGTTGACCTTCTATGGGTATTTTTAGAAGTTTGTTCAAATGATTAAGCTCCTAAATTTGAAAAACATGTCGCAGCTAGCAAGGTGAAACCTTTTAACTCATGTAAATATGTACAAACAGTGCTTTTCAAAGGTCAATTTTTTACTTTACCCAAGTATTTTTAAGCAAGAAAAATCTATTATGTGAAAACTGTACAAAAAAGATCCTTACATATTTTGCTTGTGTGTCAGTACCTATGCACTGTTAAGCCATTCAGGTATTCAGACAAAACATCTTCATCTGGCAAACAAGAAAAACATTGCCTCCTGACAGCGCTTTTGAATCCCCTAACCGCACCCCCCAAACAGGAGATGGGGTGCAGCTCTCTCTCTAGTTATCAACTTGTTTCCCGGACAATAACTCAAGCAAAAAGACAGCGACTGAAAACTTTAGGAGTTACAGACGCACACGTAAGTTAGAAAGATGCATATTAAAAATTACTCCATTTCTAAAGTAATTTTATTTCCAATGTACAGATGCAGAAACCAACTAGATGTCAATTACAAAGAGGCAGCCCTGAACTATCTTTGTGTGAGCACAGATGTCCCCTCCCGAACCGTATCCCATTTCCAGCCAACGCTGCGTAGGTCATAACTATATTTAGAAATACACGTTGAGGAAAAATCTTGCAGTGCTGTAAAAGAGAGGGAAACACGGGAAAACTTCCCGGAACTAAAAACTGAAGTCTTTAGTTCGCACTTCTCAATTCAAACGTGGGCGGCAACTTGGAACGTGCTAATTACAAAAACAAACAAAAAGTCCGGTAACGAATTCCAATCGAAGACTCAAAGGGCAGGACAGTACTTTCTCCATACAGGAAAATAATGCAATTTTTGGTTTCTGCTTGTAGCACTGTCAGAGGTAAACAAAGTTGCAAAGCTTTTGCAAATACCGAAGAAAGACAGCTTGAAGCAGGATTTTGCGTTAACATATCGAAGTAACCACTTGTTTCCGGTTTGGTAACTTTGTTTTAAAAGGCACTGAGTAAGAACACGGAGCTTCAGAAGTCACCCAGGGCGGCGATCGCGTAAGATTCGGCCGTTGCGCACTAGCCAATGAATCTCTCGGACGGCCACGTATCCTGGGCGTTGGCGGGGATGCGCGGAGCCTCCTGCTGCGGCGGGGCCAGGGCCTCCATCTCGCGCACCACCTGCGTGAACACGCGGTCCACCATCATCTTGCTCTTGGCCGTGACCTCCAGGAACGGGCAGCGCCACTCGCGGGCCAGCGCGCGGCCCTGCGCCGTCAGCACCTGGCGCTCGGCGTCCAGGTCGGCCTTGGTGCCCACCAGCACCAGCGGGACGGCCCGGGACCCCCGCAGCCGGCCCATGCGCTCACGCAGCGGCCGCACCGCTTCGAACGAGGCCTCGTTGCACACGCTGTAGAGCACCACGAAGCCGTCGCTGTTCCGGATGTACAGGTCCTTGAGAGTGACCAGGTGCTCGGCGCCCACCGTGTCCACGATCTCCAGCAGCGCGGGCGCCGCGTTCACCTCGATCACTTTGCTGAACAGCTCCTCCACCGACGACTCGCAGTGCTCGGGGAAGCGGCCGCACGCGAACTGCGTGGCCAGCGCCGTCTTGCCCACGGCCACGCTGCCGAGCAGCACCACCCGGTAGCCCTTGGCTGGGCGCAGCACCAGGCCTGCCATGGCCGGGACGCGAGGGGACGCGGGGCGCGGGGAATGGCGCGCGGGGGCGGGGTGGAGGGGAGGGCGGGCAGGGGGCGGGGCGGGGTGGAAGGGGGGCTCCCGAAGGGCGGGCGCACACCCTCTGGAAAGGGAGGGGTGGGCGTCTTCACTCTGGCCTGTACCCGCTACCTCCCCACCTGGATCTGACTCGGCGTTTGGAGGTTCACCTTCTACTTCCCGCCACAGACACGGGGGTCTCTGCGCCGCGAGTCCCTCCGCCTCTAGCCTGCTGAGCTCCTCTCCAGTCTCGCTCCGCCCCGCCCGGGCGTCCTGGCTGCGGCTGGCCCTACCAGCCCCTCCTCCAGGCCTCCCTCCCCTATGGTAGGTCCCCCAGAGCTGCCAGGCCCTGCCCGATCTTCCCCCTCATGCCCCGCCTGATGACCAGCTGGGGCCCCTTAGTCAGTCCCTGGGCGGGCTCTACTTACTTGGAAGCCCCTCTGTGTGCCGACCAGAAGGTAACCTGATCCCTTCCAGGCCAACCCAGGAAATGCAGGGATTTCTCCAGCATTCCAGATGCCGAGATCCGCATAGACAGAGCTAGGCTGCCCACTCAAGGTCAGGCCTAGCTAGGCCGCACAGCTGGGGCTCCTTCAAGCAGGGAGGACCCCAGGCTCAAGGGCAAGTGAAGGGGGTGCCTGCCAGGGACCTTCACACTGAGGGCTCCAAGTGCCTTGTGGAGTCGTACACACACACACACACACACACACACACACACACACACACCATCTACTCCCCCCATCTCTGGCGGGCTCTCCAATCTCTTCTCCCTGAGCAGAGCTCAGGGGATCTTTATAAAATGTAAATCATGAATTCTTTCCCACCCAAACCCTCCTTTAAGTGTCATCCTGGTAAAGTCAAGACTTCTCACCATGGCCTAACAGTAGAGTGATAACTTAATTCGCCATCCAAACCAGGTCACTTGGAAGTGAAAGAGTGCACCCAACAGCAGACAGAAACCTGGGAAGCCCTGGGCAAAGTCAGTGGAGTCACCCTACGTGTGAAGAAGGTGCTCAGAGTTCTGATTTCCTCTTATTACTCCTTGGTTTCAGAGGAGGAAGCCTGGGTGGTGGGACAATGGGGGCTAGGTTTGTCTTCCTGAGTAAACTGCAACCCTCTGCCTCTAGCAAGAGCAGCTACCTTTCCCAGGCAGCCCTGGTCCAGGCAGGGCCCCAGAACCCCGCTGCACTTGAGTTCCCTGCCTCCAGGGCAGCAGAGGCTCCGGTGAGATCTAAGTGCCCACAGAACACATCTTGCACAGTGGAGTTTGTGGTTGGTCACTGAGTGTGCTTTTCTACAAACGGTGCATAGAACATCCTCAACAGAACAATGTGATTTCTAAACAGAAACCTTACAAGACATTCTAGGGCTGCGAGGTAGTAAAACTAGAAGTCAATGTGAAAAATGGGTAACTGCAAGCATTCCCTGGAGAAATGCAAGTTAAAGCCAGGTTTCAGCAACTTCCCACAGATGCTTTTGAAGGAACGCAAGCGATTCGCAGTCAGAACTGTTACAAAACATACAGGAAAGTATCAATGTGACAAGAGCCATCAGAAACCCGTGACGACACAATCACATCCAGCAAACTGCAACATTGGCATTGTCAGACATAAAATACTTACATTTTATGTGTTTAAAGAAATAAAAAAGGAAGCTTAAAAGTAACAGCAACCAACAAGAGACTATGAAGTAACTTGAAAGAGATCTCACCAAAAAAAGTTCTAGTACTGGCTGTGTGATTCAAGTGGCAGAGCACCTGCCTGGCAGTCCAAGGATCTTGAGTTCAACCCCCAGTACCACACACAAAAAAGAAAGAAGAAAGTTTTAGAATTGTAATGTAAATTTCCATTTTAATTAATATACCATGTCCATTGGTAGGCATGATATTATGATATAAGAAATATACATTTGTGGCTTAAGCCATGGGGGGTGGGCAGGGAGGGGCTTGCCCAGGAAGGGTCAGGAAGCTGGAGCTTGGGAGGCCCAGAGCATGTTTTCCAAAAAACCAGCCTTTGTAGGAGCCACCATCACCACCAGATGTGTGTGTGTCCGGAAATACAGTCACCACACTACCTAGACCCCACACTCTGACTTCCCCTGAAGGCCTGCAGGGCAGGAGCAGTACCCTAACAGTGTAGCCTGCTTCCCCTGCAAACATCCATGCTTCTTAGCCTCAAATCCCCCAGCCACCAGGAGCCCAAATCCCACCGTCCTCCCCCATGCCCCATAACTTCCACCAGCTACAGCCCATGTTGGTCCAGTTGGTTCTAAATCCTCAGATTCAACCAACCCCAGATCAAAAATACTTGGAAAAAAAATTGCATCTGTACTGAACATGCACAAATTATTTTATTCTGTCATTCCCAAAACAATACAGTATAAGGACTATTTACATTGTATCAGGTTTTATAAATTATCTAGGGATAATTCTAAAGTATACCAGAGGATAGGCATAAATTATATTCACCAGGCTGGTGAAGTGGCTCAAGTGGTAGAGCACCTGCCTAGCATGCAAGATGCCCTGAGTTCAAACCCCAGTACCGTAAAAAAGAAAAAATATGTATATATGTATATATATTCAGCACTACACTACATCATGTGTAATACAAGAAACGAGCATGCAAAGAGGTTCTAGAACCAATCCCCCAAGAACCGAGGAATGACTGTATAACTATAATATATATATCTACATATATTTGAAAGAAATTAACATTTGATCTTTATCCTGGTTTCTGACACAAGAGGATCCAAACCCTTGGGATTTCTGAGTGATGAAATGAGCAACACCCCCTTTCGGTCATGCCTGCACTTCCAGTGACGAGGTGAGAGGAGCCCGCCCCGCTCACTTCAGGATGTGGCTGTTTGCCAGAAGCATAATCTACAAGCTGGAGGCTGGACCTTCCGGTCCCACCCTGGGCCTCAAGTTCTAACTTCCACATTGCTAAAAGATCGTGAGTCTGTCAGTAGCCCCTGCAGTCTTCCTCCACCCCAGCCCGCTCTTATTGAAGGAGTTGCACTAAACTGGCTACTGTTTCCTAAGTGAGATAATTATATTATAGAAATATAAAATTTGGATGGAGACATGCACACAGGGAGAACACCATGTGAGGATGGAAGCAGAGCTGGGGGTGCTGCTTCTCCAAGCTAAGGAAGTGGCTGGGACTGAGCTAACTGCCAAAGGCAGCAGTTGTTCAAGCATGCCTGTGTGCTGGGGCCTGAAGAGCATGGAGAACTTCTGGATTGAACGTATCCACATGGCGAGAGAGTGGCACACACTATCTTCTAGGCCCCAGGGGCAGAAGATCCTGCTCTAGGGATCCTTGCAGACCTTGCCCTGTGCACGTCCTCGTGTGACTGTGCGTTAAGCTCCTTTATAATCAACTGGTAACAGAGTGCATCCCTGAGTTCCATGAACCTTCACGGCACGTGGCTGTGGCTAGGCGTGTGGGAGACCTGGACTTGCCATTTGTTCTGAATTGAGGGGCAGTATTGTGGGGTTGAGCTTCTAATCCATGGGAACTGCACCGCCTCTGGGAAGTTAGTCAGAGCTTAGTCAGAACCAAGCCACAGAACACCCAGATGGTGGGGAGAGTTGGAGCACTGGCTGGTATGGACCCCTCCTCTCCCTGCATTTGTTGTCAGAGGAGTGTTTTTCTTAGCTAGGTTAAGCAGTAGTTTAGACACAGCTAAACAGAGAAATAAAAAACAACATCACTCAGAGTTTTGAATAATCCTGGGGCTGGTTTTCAGCAGCAGCTGCCCAGTATTGTGGAAGAGATAGGGACATCCCTATTGCCAGGAAGGCTTTAGGGCAGCTATAGACTATCTCAAATTGACAGTTGGCTGCTTTGAGCCTGATATCAGTAATTTTTGAGGCTTTTAAAGCCATTGATAAAAGCTGGCTAACCCCACAGTCCTTATTACTACTACCTCAGTGCAATTGAAGTATCACCCCTAGCATAGCGACCCAGGCTTCCCCTTCTACCTGTACTACACCCCAACCCACAGGTGAGCCACTGAACTGCGCTGCAGGCTGAGGCTCACCCAGAGCTGACAAGGGCCTCATGATGGGGCCAGAAGGTTGTGTGATTTCTCCTGGAATCTGCTCTCTAGAGTCACTTGTAGTAAGTACTAAGTCTCCCATTCAGTGTTCCCTCCAAATCCAGAATCTCTCCAGGGCAAGTCATTTGTGTTTGGAAGTGGCCTCGGGGACTATGAATGGGGACCCTGGGAGAGTAAAGGGAATGGCATGGAGGATTGAATACCAGAGTGCATTTCTAGTTGGGCACTGGGGTAAAATGCACCCAGGAATTGCCCACTGAACAACCAGGAGAGAGGCACACTCAGCTGCCGGCAGCCAAACAAACACCCTCGTGCATTTGTGCATGCGTGCCAGACTGTGGAAGCCTCCTGCAGAAACCTCCAGGTGGCAGCAGCACAGAGTAGAGCTAGGGCTGGGACCACTCTTGCATGGCCAGCTACTGGCCACTACAGCCAAGACCAGGGCTCAAGGGTGGCTCAGTGTATATGTGATTAGAGCACAAGAGGCTACAGACCCACTGCTTACTGTCTGAAAGTACCTCATTATTTGGGGGCTGAGGCATCATATCTGCCAACAATGAAGAGGTATGGTTCTTACTTCCCTTACTTGCTTTAGCTACACTCTGCAAAGCAAAAGCAAGCATCCCCCTTCAATTCTGACTACTAGAAACGCCTTTGTGTGACACCACTAATGGGATGCATCCTGTTGATGCCAAACAATGTTCTCTATGGCACAGAATGTTTTAGTCTATTTATAGCTTAGAGTTTTTAATTGTGAATGTCTACTGATTTTTTTTTTTTTTCCGGCACTGGGGATTGAACCAGGACCTCAACTTGCTAGGCAAGCGCTATACCACTTGAGATACGCACCCAACCCTTTTTGTTTCGATTTTGTTTTTGAGTTAGGGTCTTCCTAACTTTGCCTGGGCTGGCCTCTAACTTTTGATCCTCCTGCCTCTGCCTCCTGAGTAGCTGGGATTATAGATGTGAACCACCACGCCTGGCTTCTGTTGATTTTCTCCATCTCTGATAAATTTGTAAGATTTTTCCCTTACATGTTGTTAATTTTATGACTTATAGGTGATGAACTTCCTACTGATAAGTCATTCTGGTCCTCACTTCATCTCTTTTCACTTCTCTCCTTGCTGCCTTCTGCACACAATGACCATCTAATTGTTCCTATTCCAACTTAACTGGTGTCCTTATAAAGAGGGAAATTTGAACACAGACTTCCTCACCAGAAGAACACCCCATGAAGACAGAAGCAGCCAAAGACTGCTAATAATCCACCAGGAGTTGTGAGAGAGGCCTAGCACAGATCCCCAGAAGAACCCAACCCTGCCAGCACATTGACCTTGGATTTCCAGCCTCAGAACTGTGAAACAATCCATTTCAGGTGGTGCTTAGTTAACAGACAGTCCAGGAAAGGAACATACCAACCCACAAGAGATGTCACCACAAACCAGCACTTATTGTTGTGCCCTGCATTTCTGTTTGTCAGACTTGGGATTATATGTGCTCACGGGTCCCTCACTGCAGTGTAGCTCCTGGAGGGCTGAGAAGGGATGGTGGTCCTGGGAGAACCCACAGCATCTGGATCAGGAGTTCCCAGAAGGTCCTCCACACCCAAGGTGCTTGGAAAATGGGAGTTTGTTCCAACACCACTGAACAATTAGTGTTGGAACATAATGTGAATTTTGAATTTGAATTTGCTCAAGTGTGATTTTGTTTTTGAGAAACACTAGGTGAATACAGAAAATGCCACCAGCAGAGCCGAGGCACATAGAAATACCAAGACACTCAGCTAAATACTGGCCTGCTGCCTCACGAAGTTTACTGGGACTTGTGAGCTGCACCCAGGCTCTCCCACTTGGGTGTCACCCTCCTCCAACCTCAGAGTCTTGTAAGTGGCAGGGTTTTTTGTTTTGTTTTGTTTTTTGAGAAAGGTCTCTCAATGCTGCCCAGACTTGAAAACTCCATATGTAGTCCAGGCTTGGAAACTCCATATGTAGCCCAGGCTGGCCTTGAACCCACAATCCTCTTATCTACTCTGCCCAAGTGCTGGGATTATAGGCATGCACCATGTTAGCTGCAACTCTTTTGATGTCTACTTCCACAGCAAATTTCAGGTCTTTTCACATGAAGGGCCATGTCTGTTGTAGTATTTTTTCTGATTTTTTTTTTCAGTGCTGGGGAATGAACCCAGAGCCTTACACATGCCACACACGTACTCTACCACTGAGCTAAACCTCCAGTGAATTTCATTAAAATGTAACAAAGAAAAACTTTCTATCTTTGTTATTAGGTTTTTATCTTTTTAAAACATTTGTCACTGGTGAAGTGTTTTGAGCATCCTGCCCAATTTTTTTCCATAAGTCCTGTGGTTTTTGTTGTGCAATTTTGCATAGCACAGTGAAATTCAGGAATGTGTACATTGCCTTATAGCCAAACTGCCTGTGTTTATTGAATGTTTGAATAAATGCTTGCCTTTCTAAATTAAACCTGAATTTATCCTGGTAGACTATTTTTTTGATATACCAATGAAATAAAACTCACGTTGAAGTTGTTTGCATCTGAAGGGGTATATATACAGCACAATATGGAACAACGTACTGGCTAACACAGGGCTGCGAAGGAGCCAGCAAGTGACGCCTTCATTATTCTTGCTTGTGAAAAGCAGAAAATGATGACGAAGAGCATTTCCATAGGAGAGGCCTTCGGAGGATGGAAGGCCATCACAGAATGGGAGTCAATACCCACTGAGGCCAGGGATGGGCAAGTGAACTCCTGGATGGGGCAAAGAAAATGACACAGAAATGCGGACCTTTGAACTGGGCCAGGCCTGCAAGCCATCACATCTCTTATTGGAGGTTGCATCCAGGCAGCTGTCACCAGTGACATGCTAACTTTACGCCTCGCTGCAGCCCTAGCTAACCATCATGGGTGGGTCAGTGAGGGATGGCTGAGTGCCAGGTTCACTTCTCTTCAGTCACCTTCTTTCCCTGAAACCATGGGACTTCCTCAGCCTCAGTCTCTCCTTCCCTTAAAAGCCACATGCAATCAGCACGTCCAGAGCTCCCATTCAGAGCTGTCGGAATCCATGTTCGCCCCAAGTAACCTCAGACCCCAAGTAACACTTCTTTGCTCTTATTAGTTTCTGAGCTTGAACTGATAGATATGTCCACTTGAGAGATCAGACAAGAGGACTCAATGATACGTACATAAATGCATTGTCTTTGTTGCAGATGATACTGGACCAGGTAGCTTGGGTAGACTGTGCCAGGAACCCTCCTGTTCCTAATTCTCAGATTTGAGCTCACCTGCCCAGTATTAGGCAGCCCCAAGAGGTGCTGCCCCTTGACACTCAAGGTCAGAACACACCATATTCAAATATTTTCCAGTTGTGCCCTTCTTATCTCTAGGCCTAATCTCGTCCTATAGGCCTGGTTATACACTTGACTCCTCCCTTAACCAGAGACATTCTCTGGCCTCCAGATCTCTTCCAGCAGGGAGGAACAGGCATCTGATGACCTCAAGGCACAGAGAGGAAAGGGCAATGAGCCACTACCTCTGGCACCTGAGAGAACAACTGTGTGACCCTTCTGGGAGGAACAAACAAGGGCCACTGTATTGACCACTGGAAATACTGCAAACCTACCGAGGAGTCTCTCCCTGCAAACAGGCAGGGGACAAGTGTGGAACAAGATATCACTTGCTTCCCAGCAATAAAGTAGGTGAGATAACTTGAAGACTCTTTTGAGCCTAGAAATTCTGAATAAAATGACAAAGTCTTTTATTGCATGGCAATTGTGGGGAAAAGGAAATCCACAGTTAAAGAAGTTCTGAAAACCCAAGTAGGCACTGAGGCTGGTGAACAGGGCCCTGGGACTGGGATTGTAAAGGAGGCCATATGGGCCTTGGGCCTTTATAAAAGGCAGAGGCAGAACTAGGACTTGCATACATAGTGTGGATCCTAGAAAGGCCACATATCAGTGAAAGAGTGAATTTGAAAATTTTCAGCCATTAAGTGCAAGAGAAGATGAAAGAAATTTTCCTATCTAGGGCTTAGTAAAATAGTAAAAGAGGCCCCTACCATTTGTGACAAGGACCCTGTCCTCTTGTGAGTTAGGGCATAACATGGAGTTCATTTCATGCACTGAAATGTATAAAATAGCAAACTGAGAAATTACATTAAGTGGTTCAGAATCATAGTTTCTTATAGGTCCTGGCAGCCATAAAAGTCAACTTCTCTACAGAGAAGCATGTTCAGTTTAGACTGCCAAGATCCTCTCTAAGGAAGACAGTGTCTAAAGTTACTGAATGTCAGTAGAATGCCTGCCTAGCAAGTGTGAGGCCCCAAGTTCAAACTCTAGTACTACCAATAAATAAGTAAATAAAATTACCAAACGTGAGAAGTCAGCCACCACAAGGAAGAGCCAGCAGAAACTATCTAATTAACATCAGTAGAATTATCAGATAAAAAATATAAGGAATCCTGGTGGGGTGACACACATCTGTAACCCCTGCACTAAAAAGGCTGAAGCAGAGACAGGAGGATCTTCAGTTCAAGAACAATCAGAACGACACATCAAGACCCTGCTTTAAAAAGAAAGAAAGAAAAAAGAGCTGGTGGCTCACACCTGTAATCCTAGCCATTTGGGAGGCTAAGATTGGGAGGTTCGAGGACAGCCCAGGCAAATAGTTCACAAGACCCCATCTCCAAAAATAGCCAGAGCAGAATGGACTGGAGGTGTGGCTTAAGACGCAGAACACCTGCAATGTGAAGCCCGGAGTTCAAACTGTGTCTTGCCAAAAAGAAAAAGAAAAGGAAGAAGAGAAAACATAATAAATAGATTATTAAAAATAAAATACAGATTAAAGATAAGATAATAAATGTGATGTTAAATAGAATTCCAGGTTTTGCAGAATACCCTGATCACCAAGGTCAGGGGGAACAAGATCTGACAAGGATTTAGTCTGTCTTTTTGGGGTCCCAGCTCCTGCTCAGAGCTATTGTAGCAGGGAGGAGGATCAAAAGAAAACAGTCCAGACCTGAGTCCTGAGAAAATATCAAGAAGGTAGGACTGGCATAGCAGAGAGAAAAACCTGAGAAATCTGAACATGAGGAAGTTCACATAGCATTAGAGAGGGGAAAGTCACATAGCACTAGGATAAAGTAGCCTATAAAATTAAATATAGCCATATATGGATTAGACTTTGCTTTTTGCTTCTGTAACCTGCTTACAAGGGTATATAAGGTGAGACCCCTCTGTTCTTGGGGCTTAGCCTTTGGACATGAGTCCACTGAGTCTGCCTCAGAGTCCTGTATCTCAGCTAGCAACCTCCCACATATTTCTTGGGGGCTTGTCCAAGATTGCAGAGATGGTGAGTTATCACCTCCCTTGTCACCAGGGTGCATCCCCCCGGACCACCAGGAGAAGATCCCTCCAGGCACGAATGGACAGATTGATCCAAAGGGGGTTTCATCCTCCTGGCCAGTTGTGGTGAGGACCTCGGGTGCACAATGGAACCCAGTGAGGTGCAGGAACCAGTGAGGGGAGGGGAGCACTGCTCATCAGACTGGTAAGAACCTGGGTTCAAATTCAGACCTGCCCCAGGAGGCAGAAGGGGAGACTGATCACCTCCCAGATACCACTAGTAATTGCCTTTTGGGGGTGAATCCATGGCTCTCAGGTTCAGGGAGTGAGGTGGAAGTACTGTGCTGTGTGAGTGTGTGAAAGTGTGAGCCTTAGACACAGCCCAGCTGCAAAACAAGTAAGGAGTCCAGATCCTCAGGTCTGTGGCAAATTCATAAGGTCAAGGGTGAGCCCTAACAGGGCCTCTGGTCTGGGGTTTATACAGACTCACTAGGATCAAAGAGTCACCTAAAGTCACCTAAGTCCCCTCAAGGGGAGCGGCTGGAGACAGATGAAGCCCTGCTTTTCCAAAATCCCTTCCCCTCTGTGTCTGTCTGGCAGTCTGGTAATGGGAGGAGATGGGTGGAAATCAGAGTAAAACACTTCCTTGGAGTATATGATTAATAAGTTTTAAAAGGGATTTAATGGAGACTATGGAGTTAAGTTAAATCCTAAAAAGCTAAAGTTCCTTTGTGAAGTAGATTGGTCTGCTCTTGGTGTAGGATGGACCCCCAGAAGGGTCACTAGATAAAACTTTGGTTAATAAAGTTTACAGAGTAATTGTGAAAAAAAAATAACACCCAGGAGAATGGGAAAAGCCAAGAGGCTAAAATTGGTCTTCAAAAACCAGACTATGTTGTTTATTTAAATTCAGGTAGCAATTTATTGGGCAGACTGAGGAGAAATCAGAGTCTTTCAGTTGTGATGGGTAGCTTTGGTGCCCCAGTTTGCACATCTTCACCCAAAATGGGCATCTTGAAGAAGGACTGAGGCCCAGCACTAACTGAGCTCTTACAAAATCAGCACAGGAAGGATGGACCTGCACTGATACATAAGATCTGGTCTGACTTGAAAGAAGGAATATTACAGAAGGGTTGTCAACGTAGAGAGGGAAAAGTGGAGGAATGAAAACAAAATTGGGATGAGGTCTTCATGGATGAAGTGAAGAGAGAGAAAAGGAGAAAAAGATGGAAGAGTGAGAGAGGAAAAAGAGAGAGAGAGAAAAAGTGAAATGTCATAAAATGTTTGGAGACAGAAAAGTATGAAAGGTTTAATACACTCCTTCAGTTGAGTTTTTATGTCTCAAAAATAAAAAGTAAATAGGAAACAGTTTAGGATTATTAAAGTATGTCAGAAATACTGAACTTGCTGGCACCTTTACCTCTAGGGAGCATAAACAGGGAGAACCTACCTAAAAGGGTGAGAAAAAGAGCAACTTTGACTGTTGCTGGTAAAAAAAAACTGTTCCAAATGGTTGGTACAGTAAGCTTGGTCTGTTATTGAGACAGTCATGAGATGCTTATGTTCCCTTGCTAATGGCGGGCGAGATTATGCATCCATGTAATGGTGTGTATGCTCACAGTGTGTGTGTAAGCATCTTCAAAATGGTTCTTAAACTGCCACTATGAGGTTAATATGATACTCAAGGTAACAAAAAACCAGGGTATTTAAAGATCTCTGTTATAAACTGCTTAGGCTTTTTACACATAAATATGTCAACATCTTGAGAACAGTTGTTATTATAGAGTCAGTGTAAAAATTATTACTCTGTTCTACTGCTACTTTTAAGAAAACAGGTTATTAAACTTATTTCAGTCAGGTCTCACTAAGATGCAGACATTCAGGGGTTAACACTCTGGGTTAGACCAGAGAGGGAAAGAATAAGAAAAGGGGGGCTGCAGCCTGCAGCAGGAATCTTGGAATTTGGGTAGTTAAGGAAATGACCTTCACATGTTTCATTCTGTCATAAATACAATCTGGAATTGAATTCACTCTTATAATACATGGGTCTATTAACAAATGGGCTTTCTATAAATTGCTTTTACACAAAAATAATTTCAAGGTTGCTTTCTTTCTTGTTTTTTCATGCAAATGTAAGGCTCTAAGTTAAAAGATTTTATGAGTTATTTTCAACAAGTAACAAAAATATATAAAAGGTATCAAGGATATCTTTTATAAAATAAAATGTAAAAAAAAAATACTTTTGGATAAAGAAAGGATAATGACAAGCTCTCCCAGAGGGTACATATTAAATTGTCACAAAGATATAGATACTTATGTAAGTGATTAAGTAAACTAAAATTTAAGAGTTACACTAATGTTTTGTAAGGTCAAATTTTAATGTACTGATGTTAAACTAAAACTTAATTCTCTAAGCTCATAACAACAAGGCTATGTTTAAAATATTGTATAGTTTTTGATAACATTTACAAAAAATTTGTCTTAAAATGGTTTTTGTTTTATCAAAATAACTGTCAGGAATTTTTGGTGCTACAGGATAATCCACAAATTTGTCAAGACAACAAGAGTTTATTAAAACGCAGGGAAACAAGAGGCAGCTGAGCACAGGGAGTGCTGCTGCACTAATATGAGGGTTAAAACAGATTTACTTATGTAAAACAAAGCCAAAGTACACCCTCCAAATAGGATAAAAAATAGATAAATAAATAAACAAAACTCAAAAAGGAGCACTACACTGAAAGTTAAGACCTCCAGTTTTTATTGGAGTCAACAGAGTGGAGATGTTAGTCCTGCTCCTTCCACATGTCAGGTAGAGGGAATTTTGGGCCTGGAATGGCCAGACTATTTTAGGGGGGCTCCATTGACTACAGATTGGTGGGATCCTGCTGTATGTCATGAACCATCTGTAAATGTCAGCAATCTGGGATGTGATCCCTTATCAACATCTGAGTCATGATTCTTGGCCATTAGGTTTCCTAACTCCACACTTAGTCCCCATAAATATTTACTTGTGTTCTTGGTCAGGGTTTTGACTACTAAGGTAACTGAGTCATGTTCACTTAAGAGTTGGTTTATGTTGGGGTTAACAATAAGGACAGACATGTTAGGACTAGACTCCCTCCCCCTTACAGATGGCTTACCTTTAGCTCCCTTACAGATGCAAAGGACAGTTGGGCAGACAGTGACCTTAACTACAACCTATCTTTCTTGGTTGCCCGGCAACAATATCCCTTAGTGACCTTCCTGGTATTTTTCTACTAGCCCCCTATATCTAGACCAAGCCTGTGTATGACAATGGACTCTAGCTCTCTTGTTGGGGTCCCCCTCCACAGGGCTCCTGCCTAAACAAAAACTCTATACTGGTGTTTGAGCTGTCTCTCTGCCTCTTCCATGCCTCTTATTTTCTAACAGTTTATATAAAACCATCTAGATGGCCTCGTGGTTAAACAACTGTTGTCTTGGGTGATTCTAATGCAGTTGGTATCTTATATGTGTCTGTGACTGGGCTATTTGGGGTCACTGACCCTGTTCTCCTCCCTCAACTGATGAAAAAAATCTAAGGTTTTACTTCAAGAACAACAACTAAACTAATATGTATATATAAGCTCTATAGAGCTGTGATGCTGTTGCTGGTTCCTATATATTAATTATAGTTATGTTTTTCAAGTATATCAAGCCTTCTAAAATACAAATTTTACATTAACATGGTAACAAAAGGTTAGTGGTACTGATATACTGTTCTGTTAGTTGATAAATTGTCCATCAAAATTTTAACTATGACTCTTAAGTTTTTGTCATTATAGCTCTGATCCTTCTGGGGCATTTATAATCAAGTCCATAAAAAATGACTCTAATAACTACTTATGTGCCAACCAGGTTAGCTTTTTAGACATCTGCTTTTATTAGATTTTGTTTTGTATTGTCCTTGTCTAGAAGCCTGCTGCCTAAGAGCCACTCCTTCTAAGCCTCTCTGTTGCTTAAATTTGGCCAAAAGGGTCTAGTTGGCACTGACTCCCACCTGATCTGCTTGTAATTCCCCCCCACAGACACGTGGAACCAAAACCAAAAAAACAAAATCGAGGAAAGAGTAACCAATCAAGAAAGATCTTTGGTCTACAGCCATACCACCCTAAATGCCCCCATCTGGTCTGATCTTGGAAGCTAAGCAGGGTCGGGCCTGGTTAGTACTTGGATGGGAGAAAGATCGTCAAAAGAGACTTCTCAGAGACAAGCAGTTTGGAGACAAGGGGGGAATGCTGTCAAAGTTCAAATGGAGTCACTGGTGTCAGACCTCTCAAAAATAACCAAGGCCAAGAGGATTAAAGAAATTGTTCTTACACATGTGTGGTTATCTGGCATTAAAGCCCTTCCAGACACAAACTCATATTTTTAGACAGGGTCTTCCACTTAAATAGAGACAAAATAACTATTTTTACTGGCTCTTAACATGTCCTTTGATAATTAAAGATGGTGGTTTTAACTTTCTTTAAAACAATTCGTTTTCTTGGACATATATACTGATAATATATTTTTGCCACGGTAACTCTATTCAGTTAAAAAAATTGGGTAAAAATAAAATAAAATATCCAAAGATTAAAATCCCATTGGAGGGGCCCTTTTGTTGTTATCTTGTCTACTACTCCCACCACAGTTAAAGTAGCAGAGATTGCTCCTTGGATCCACCACAGTCGAGTCAAGCCAGCTTCTCTCGAGTGGGAGTGCATCCCTGATCTGGCTTCACTGTGCAGGATCACCCTCCGGAACCTGAGCGCTCTCTTTCGGCAGGACTCCGCTTCCCAGGAAACAACAGGGGACCAAGAATGGCAGGATGACAACCCTGCACTAGTCACCCTAGGAAGCTGACTAGTCTACGCGTGGCAGAAGCTTGAGGAGTCAACTCTGCAACGGGACAAACAGGTTGTTTTTTCACACAGTTATCTCACTGCATTGCATTGTCACCCCTTGTCTGTGTCTGCTGCTGTAGTTCTCACCCTAGTCTTTGCCATAGGCTTGGCAGAAACTGCCCCCAAGGATTGGTCTCACGGTGAAAGGTTTTTATTTGCTTCTTCTATTTCTTTAGGACAGAATGCGTAATTACTATTTATTGTCACTTATGTGGTTTCCCTTCGTGGCCCCAGAGCCCTCCTCCTGTGACCTATGTATGTGTACTGCTCGGACAAGAAGTGTTGTCACTAGGACTTCGCTTTCCATACTTACTAATTCCTATGCAGGCTCTGTCATCGGGTCATGCACTCACAATCACACCACCTACCTAGTGTGTTCCCATGGTAATCGGCATATCTGCTTCAACCCCTCTTACCACCCTCGGGACGCAATGGTTAGGAGCATCTGCCACCCTGGGAACCTCGTCAGCCACCCCCAGGTGTTTAGTCCTGATGAACCAGTGTCAGTGCTCTTTGCTGCATTTGCAGCCGTAGACAAAGGTGGATGTGGAGGTACAGGCTCTGGCTGTGGGGGCCTAGCTTGAAAAAGAGCCTTTACATCAAATGATGAATTTTCCATTTCTGCCAAAGCTAAAAGCTTATTTCTCTCACTGACTGGGTCTATAGCTCAGACACTAAATGTCACTTCATGCTATGTTTGTGGGAGAACCAACATGGAAGACCATTGGGCTTGGGGAAAAAATGACAAATGGCCTCCTGAGTAAATCATCCAGTACTATGGTCCTGCCACCTGGGCAAAAGACAGTCCTGGGGCTATCACACCCCTATATATATATATGCTCAACCACATCATCAGGCTGCAGACTGTTGTTGAAATTATAACTAATGAAACTGCAAGAGCCCTCAATTTGCTGGCAAAACAAAGCACTAAGATGTGCAATGCCATCTATTAGAACTGCTTGGCCTTAGACTATTTGCTTGCTCTTGAGGAAAAAGTTTGTAAAAAAAATTTGACCTAAACAACTGCTGCTTACAGATTAATGATTTAAAAAAAAAAAATCATTCTGAGTGAGGTTAGCCTGGCCCAAAAGACCAAAAATCGTATGTTCTCCCTCATATGTGGACATTAGATCAAGGGCAAACACAACAAGGGGATTGGACTATGAGCACATGATAAAAGCGAGAGCACACAAGGGAGGGGTGAGGATAGGTAAGACACCTAAAAAACTAGCTAGCATTTGTTGCCCTTAATGCAGAGAAACTAAAGCAGATACCTTAAAGCAACTGAGGCCAATAGGAAAAGGGGACCAGGAACTAGAGAAAAGGTTAGATCAAAAAGAATTAACCTAGAAGGTAACACCCACGCACAGGAAATCAATGTGAGTCAATGCCCTGTATAGCTATCCTTATCTCAACCAGCAAAACCCCTTGTTCCTTCCTATTATTGCTTATACTCTCTCTACAACAAAATTAGAGATAAGGGCAAAACAGTTTCTGCTGGGTATTGAGGGGGGGGAGCGGGAGGGGGTGGAGTGGGTGGTAAGGGAGGGAGTGGGGGCAGGGGGGAGAAATGAACCAAGCCTTGTATGCACATATGAATAATAAAAGAAAAATAAAAAAAAAAAAGAATTCACTAAGCAAGTTGAGCCAGACATAGAAAACCACACATATATGATGCCATCTACATGAAATGTCCAGAAGAGGCAAATTCATAGAGATAGAGAGTAGAATATTGGTTGATGGGAGTGGTGGGGGGAGAATAAGAAGTGATTATTATTTATTAATTATTTATTAATGGGTAAATTGTTCCCTTTGGGGAGAAGAAGACTTTTGAAATAGCAGTGAATAAAGATTCATATATATTTTTTTTTCTTTATATATATATGAATAGATATATGAATCTGCTAAAATCCATTGAATTGTGTATTTTTAATGGATAAAGTTTGTGTTGTGTGAGCTGTATATGAATTTATTTAAATGATTAAGCAGAAAATGTGACATAAATTTGAACAACAAAGTCAAAGTAAAGACCAAGGCTAAGGCTGGCATGTTGAGCTTTCTACTGCCAAAAAAAATAAAAATAAAAATAAAAATAAAAAAAAAAATAAAATAAAAAAGGTTGTAAAAGAGATCACAGAGAGAGTGAGAAAGCTTACCCATGTCTCCGTCCAGACTTGGAGAGGTTGGAATCCCAATGACCTGTTTTTAGGATGATTTTCTGCCTTAGGTAGATTTAAAACCCTGATGGGGCACTAGGCCTAATCCTAGAAACTTGCTTAATATTGCCCTGCCTGGTTCCCCTGGTGCTGCGGTCTCAAGACTATTATAAAGGCCATTATCTTAAAAATGGCCTTACATGTAATGATGATATGAAAATACAAACCCCTAAATTAAGATGATGCTCTTTGACCCTAAGTGGGTCCAAACATCAAAGTGTGGAATAATGTAGCAGGGAGGAGGATCAGAAGAAAACAGACTAGACCTGAGTCCTGATAAAGTAGCAGGGAGGAAGGGATGGCATAGCAGAGAGATAAAACCTGAGAAACTAAACATGAGGAAGGTCACATAGCACCAGGGAGGGGAAAGTCACATAGCACTAGGGTAAAGTAGCCAATAAAATTAAATATAACCATATATGGATTAGACCTTGCTTTTTTGCTTCTGTAACCTAATTGCAAGGGTACATAAGGTGAGACCCCTCTGTTCTCAGGGCTCAGCCTTTGGACATGAGTCCGCTGAGTCTGTGCTGGCACAGTAAAACACTGCTTCCTGCTAATTGCCCCAAGAGTCCCATATCTCAGCTAGCAACCTCCCGCAACACTATAACTGCTCCTGAATTGTTCCTTCCTGACCACCTGCTCTGTGGACATCAAGCTCCAACATCAGAACTTGGGACCTCTCACTCGTGCCCCCATTAGAGCCATCTCCTTTGAGTCCTTCTTGGAAGAGAAGACCTGGAAAAGGCAGGTCCTTACCTGTGAGGGAGCCTAGCTGACCTGAGGTGACCCCTTCTCATTTCTCCCTGATGCCCTGTCTTCCCCTCCCAGGTGGGTGCTTTGGGAGTCCAGTGTTTCTTGGCAAGTCAGGTGAAGACACTGTCACGTAAGACATCGTACAGTATACACAGATGCATCATAGATGGATATGTGTATATCCTCACCGAGGGTCAAAGTATCCAGCTTCTAACTTCACGTTGTCTTCAAGGAGACAGAACAAGGCTCGTGGACTGCCTTGACTTTGTGGAAATTTGCTGAAGGACACTCTATCCACCAAACACTGATCTTAGCCAAAAGGCCAGAAGCCATGAGACTTTATCCATTCTAAACCACTTTGTGCATTGTCTTTTGAGTGTGGCCCTAGGGTTCTTTCATCAAGGAGCAATGGGTCTTTGGAACACAGCCTGGTGTCTTTTGAAAGGGAGGCAAGGTTGAGAGGACAGGAGAGCCTTCAGGACACTTGGTCCTGAGGGGCATTCACACACCAGTGGGTTTTAGGAAGGAATTCATAGGAGGTCCCAGAACTGGGACTGAATCCCTTAAAGCCGAGAGTACCTGTGAGCCCTTTGGAACATGCTGGAATACCCCAGAGTGCAGACTGGACTGGAGAACATGTGATAAAGGGAGGGGAGTAAAAACAGAGTTGAAAAAGCAGGTCTTGGGTGGAGGAGACTAAAGGGATTCCTAACAGCTCCACTTCACAAGAAAAAAGACCTAGACCCAGGAACACAGATTCGAGTTGCTTTGAATGAGAGTTGGAAAGAAGGAAAGTATAACAACTTTTACTGACAGAACAAAGATGATTGTAAATCACAACAGCCAATGTATCTGGTGGGGGGTTACATAGGCCAGTTAAGATAAGGAAGGGACATTCTGACCACTGGACTGAGATGGTAATTATTACATTCTTAGCGAAAAAATTGGTCAGTCTGGGCTGTTCTTTGTCAAGCTATGGATAGTCAACCAGCGAAACATGCATCACAGAATGTTTACCTAATAGTCACATAGGTCAAATACTAAAGTCAGGAGTAATGGCGTGTTTTCTAAGGGCCTTATCTTACAGGCTCTTAAGGGTTGTCTTATCTTACAGGCCTACAATAAGCCTGCTGTTACCTCTCCTTGTGGGAGGAAGACATTTAGGAGTATTTAATTTCATGGCTTTTATCCAATCAGTCAATCAACCAACATGAATTAAATGCCTGTCCCAGTGCTGACCCTTTCCCACCCTTGCATCATTCTGCAAGGGATGACCCAGGCTGCAGAGGGCAAGGGGTTCAGAGGTGGGGACCACCTGGCTCCTGGTCATCCTCACTGGTCCTGGAGTTCCATATGCACCTCTTGGGAGAGGGAGGTGGGAGATGTGTGGTCGTGGGACACCCCATTCCCTGGAGACCCCCTCAGCCTGTCAGGCTGCACCTCTGAGCCAACCTCAACCACAGCTCCTTTCTCCTCTCCACCCCCATCACCTTTCTCAATGCTGGTTCTCCTGGCCTGGGCGGGGTGGTCAGGCTGCGACCACAAAGGTGGATGTGGAGGTACAGGCTGGGCTTCAAGTCTCCAGGGGAAGAACAAGCAGGCACCCAGAAGCCCCCAGGGCCTCAGGGAGAGGAGTGACATAAGAGAGTGTGGGCAGTAGGGAGTGAGAGGGCTCAAGGTCTGGACCTGGGTACCCTGGGGTACTGATCTGAACACCTGGAACCTTTGGCACTGTGGAGGGGCCCAATGGGAGCGGGACCCTTAGGGGCAAGGCCACTCTCATGGGGGCACAGCTTGGGTCTCCCAAGGTCTAGAGCCCCGAGTCTGGGAGCCTATTTCTCCTTGAAGCCACACAGCCTAATGAGCTGATGCTCAGCCATGGGGGCAGGGAGACCTGAAGGTCACCACCAAAGCAAGGCCCCAGGGCCAGGTGTATGGCAGGTTGGCGGCAGGTGGAGGCAGCCTGAGCATGAGAGGACAGGGTAGACCATGGTGTTCTCAGGATGGAGGACAGATGGGGTCCAGGCCTTCATGGATCAAGTAGTATGGCTCAGCAGTGTCCGCATGAGATTTTTTTTTTGTTTCTGGCGTGACTTTTAAATCAGTGCTTTTCTATAAGCTTTCTAACTTAATGACTACATGTAAAAAGTAATTTTAAAAAACTGATCCCCGGTTTTATTGAGAAATAAGATTTGTATGTATTTAAGGTGTATGAACTGATGATTCCATGTGCAAAGACACGGCGAAATGGTTGCCAGAATCAAATTAACTAACAGCATGACTTCGCGGAGCTGAAAATTTCATCTTCATCAGTTTCCATTCTGCTTTTTACTTATGCTCAGCAGGACCCACCTAGGCCAAGCTTTAGCAAAATATTCAACAGAGAACATATTGCTACTTAAAAGGGCTTGTGTATATTGACGATCCACCATGCCTCGACATCCTTTCATGGTGGTGCTTCTAAAGGATAGTGATAGTCACATGTCTCTTTAGAGATTCAACACTACACCTTCTTCACATGCTTTTGTGAGTTTTGTGTGTGTGTGTGAGAGAGAGACAGAGATAAAGAGAGAGAGTGAGTTTGTTTTGAGAGTGACAGTTGATATTTGGGATTAGATAGTAAAGCATTTAGCTGAACTCCTTGAGTCTTTCCTCAACATGTAATGTCGTTTGCAGCCTGAATGTCACCAGGACACTTTCCTTCCGTGCATTTTGATAAACCCTGATGCCGGCCAGGCCCAGGAGAGGCTGCCATGCCTGGGCTCTGCACTAGCATGCTTCGTGCACATGAAGTGCATGGCGCTTTGTGTTCACAGTTCGCTGCTTGTGAGTCTGTGGATCCGTCCTGCGCAACCCCCCTGCGCTCTTTCTGCGCCTCTCAGCAGTCCCGCGGGGGCGCATGCGCTGTGCGGCCAGGGTCTGCAAAGCGCTTTCCTGAGCCTTGTTGGAATTCCCAGCAAGTCGTTTCCACCGTGCCCTGGTCGCGGAAACATGAGAAAACATACTTTAAATAGATCGACCTACATCTCATGTGTGATGACATGAGAGAATTTCCTGGAAACACCTTTTTTTTTTTTTAATTTGAAGGGTTTTTACAGATATTGACTTTGGTTTTCTTTGTGCCTGTTTAAGCTGCAGACTGTTAGTGGGTCAAGTTCACCTACTTGCAACCTCAAGCATTTGAAAAGGCGTCTACCAAAGAAGCAATTCAAGGGCGTTCTTAATAGCTGAATAGCTTTGTTAAAGGAAAATGCTGGTGATGGTAACACAGGGAAGAGGCAGGTTTTCTGTATGTTCATATATATGCATGCATATGTATGTGAATGACAGTCGCCCCTCCAATAAACACCCAAGAACCCTGCAACAGAGCCTCAGGACCTCAGTGCCCAGCACACGCAGGGCTGGTCAGAGAGCTCCATGTTCTCTCTCCTCGGGTGACTAAAGCTGGATACAAGAAGCACCCCCTTGGGGCTCTGGACTAGCCAACCTCCCATGTTCAGGGGCTTCTCCAGGGCAGAGCCAGAACTTACCAGGAGGCCAGTGTCCCCTACACCCCCTAGAAGCCCTTCATCACCTCTGGGCACTCAGCAGGCCTGAGGTTTCCTGAGGCAGGCGGACAGGGCTTTATCGCTTTATGGCAGCCTCTATATCCCTGGCAACTTAGTGAGGCACAAACCTCAGGTCCTCCTGGGACCCAGCACTGGGCAGGGCATAAAGAGGCAGAAGAGGGTTTGCTCTAACCCTCAGAAACACACAGAACGAAAGGCCCCCTGTGGCCTCCTGAGCCCAGCCAAGCACCCAAACATGAGTACCCCAGGGCTCTACCACAACCACCAAACCCCAACCTGTCAGAAAACACTGAAGTCCCACCTAAATTAGCAACAGGGCCTTGCTAGGTGTGAGGTCTGGGAATTGGCCAATAAATAGGGCAATTGAGAGGGAGAGACAAAGAGATATGTGTATAGGTGGAAGGAAAGAACAGACCCTTACCTTGGCTGAAAAGTTTAAGGGAATGGCAAAAAAGTTGAGTCACTGAGATAAATAGTTTAAGGCAAAATTTTAAAAAATTGAAATCACTGCAAAAATATCCACAACAACCAAAATATCAAATTTTAAATAAAGACAGTACTTAATCTGCACTTTCACAGCCCCCTCTTCTGCCCCCTACTCTGGACTTGCTGTCCAGTAAGAGAGAGCCCTAGAGGTAAGTTTATGTTTTTGTTGGCAGTACTGGGGTTTGAACTCAGGGCCTATGTCCTTGCTAGGGCAGTGCTCTACCACTTGAGCCACACCTCAGCCCTTTTTGCTTTAGTCCCAAGTTCTGCCCAGCCTGAGCAGAGCCTCTTGGCCAGGTCTGGTCCATGAGAGGAAAAGGGTGACCTCTCCTTGACATGGAATGAGCAGTGGGCCCAGCGAATACACATCTGACCCATGAGACAGGCTAGTGGAAGAATCGCTGCCCATTTCACACCCTTAGTTCTGCCAGGATAGTGTGGTTGCTTCCTGATGGTCCCTCATCTCCCTTCTCACTCTTCCCACCTGTCCCCATGAGCAGGTGACTTTGGCCTCCTGTGGAACTCTGCCCAGCATCCTCTTCCAGGACCACCACATCTTCCCTTCGCCATGTAAACATACTGTCCTCAGAGTGTCCCTAGCCACCCTGTGCTGCTCAGGGAGGGCCACTTGCCACAACAAGGCCAGTTGCCACCTTGAACCAGGATTTCCTAGCTCAGGACCAGTGGTGGCAGGAAATTCCACTCTGAGGCTGGCTGTACCCTTCCTGGCTCGGTGCCAGTTGTCCACCTTTCCCTGCAGCTCATCTGTCTCCCATTCTTGAAGCAAACATGACAAACACAGGCACTGTGAGCTCTGGGGGTGGGGAATTCTTTGTGCTTTTCTGAGTGTTAATTTTTCAAATATAAAAGAAAAAGGCCAGGCACAGTGCTGCACATTTGTCATCCCAGCTGTGAGAGAGGCTTAAATAGCAGGATCTCGGTCCAGGCTTGTCAGGGTAAAAGAGCCAGATCCTATCTGAAAAATAAACTAAAGCAAAAGGACTAGGGTGTGGCTCAAGTACACCTGCCTAGCAAGTATGAGGCCCTGAGTTTAAACTTCTGTACCACCATCAAAAAATAAAATAAAATACAAAATGAAAAAGTATCTTTTGGTAATAATACACAGTGAGGTAAAAACAAGGTCTTGCCAGGTGTGAAAGGGGAGGCTCAAATCTCTTGACATTTTTTTCATGTGACAGCAGTTTCAAGTTTTTATTCCTCTTGAAAACTTTTGGGAGGTTTCTTGGCCTCAAAGAGTTTTTTGGGAATGAACATTACAATGGAAATAGGCATGCCAGCATAAGCTATTCAAGGAAGTCCAGGCAAAGGGAAGTTTTTGGGGTTTTTTTCCCTCCAGGTTGTGGTTCTGGTGGGTTCTTGTTATAAGTCTGAGAACCCTCTCCTTCATATATTTTTTTTTTTTTTTTGTGATTAGGGCTTGACACAAGAAGGTCCATTTTGATTCTGTCCTGCAATTCCATTACAAAAACAAACCCTTCTGACACCCTAAGAAAAGGACACAGATTCACTGTAAATAAGGAAAGAATCACAGTGTTCTTACAAAAGCAGGAGCTAGACACAGGCCAAAACACACCAAGAGGAAACAGGTCCCATAAATTTTGATAGTGCCAGGAGGACCAGCACTTACACTAGACACAGTGAAGCACATTCCTGAGGCACGGACCTCAACGCAAACTGCCACCAGCAGCTAAGCAAAAGGGTCTTGGCAGTTTCTGCAGACACAGAATTATCTCTTCTGGGTTCAGTAAATAGTGGCCTGTGCACTATGGTTTGTGTGAACCCTTTTTGGAAGGATTCACCAGAAACAGTGAACAGAGTTTAGCTTTGGAATAAAAGACTCTGTACCCTAGGAAGAAAACCTGAGTTTTTGATTCTAGACTTTTCTCTGTGGCTGAATTTCATCACATGCGCAGGTGACTTTAATGTAAGTGGGTTGCCAAAGTAGAAAAGGATTGTGAATCATTTTGGTTCTCTTCTTTATGCTTCCTGCATTGAAAAAGAAATGTGAATGAACTTTTAAATGGCTTGCCCCTAAGTTCATGAAGCCCCATGCCCTAGGCTCCCAGGGTCCTTCCATACACTGGGTCCCTTCTGCAGAAGCACACTCCCACCCCTCGACTCTTCCTGCTCAGAGGCCTCTCCTTGCTCTAAGGCCTTCACTAATGGCCACCAGAGGCTGCTCTGCCAGGTCCCTTGGCTGCCCAGCATCCTTTCTCCACAGGGTGTCTCTGCTTCCCTATGTATGTGTTGAGAGCAGCTACCCCCCACCCCAGTGTTGGGGCAGTGGGAGGACAAGCCTCTGTCATGATGTACATGGACCTGTCAGAGCTGTTAGCTGCAAGTGACAGAAGCTGCCTTTGCATGGCTTCTGCAGAAACTGAGCTTATCAGAGGATCACTTGGGATGGGAGAGCTCTAGGACTTCAGTCTTGCTCGGGCTATTCCCTGTCTCTGTCTCCACGGTGTCACCCCAGAAACTCAACCTTGCAACCATCAAGTCCACCAGAAAGTCCTCCCCCGGCCCATGCTTCCCAAAAAGGGTCACTGCAGAAGTTTTTGTGATGAAAGCAAGGTGGGTGACTCCATTCCTGGTCACCTAGGGCAGTCTCGGGTGAGAACTAATACCCTGGTATAATTAATAATAATGGCCTTTCTCACTATAGTCCCCCTTTGGACCACAGATAAGTCAACCCAAAGTTGGGTCACATGAGCAGACTCCCACCTTGTTCAGTGTCTTCCACAAAGGTGCTCTACCACCCACAAGGTGAAAACTTCCTCCATATAAGGAGGTCCGATGGGCCCCCTAAAACCCAGTCACACTCCCCTTCCCCAGTAAAAGGAAACAGTCCTCACCTAACAAGCCACTAGGAATCAGCTCCTCTTCCCCCAGAGGGCTGCCTGGTGGGGTTCACACCCTGGTCCCACATTCCAGCCCTAGTGGGGCTTATTTACCCCTGCTGTATAACAGGGATGGTGACAAAAGGACGAAATTCTGGAATAAAGGGGATAATCCAAGGGAGGCCTTCTCCCTGCTCCATACCCATCAGCAGCCATTAGCTGTAATTGTGGTAGCTCCTCAGGTCACAGCTGGGCCTCACCACCTAGTGGTCAATGGTGGAAGTGTATTTGGCTCATTGTCCACCTGGTGGTGACTTTGCCCAGGTGAGGCCCACAGCACTGAGGTCTTCAGCTTAAAACACAAGGGAAAAATCAAGTGGGGACATTTTCTAAGACATAAGACAATGAATGCTTAAAGGCTCAGCGCTCTTTTAAGAAAATCCTAAAAACAAAAACAAACAAAAAAAACCCCACAGGTTGAGGCCCCTAGGGAATGGAATGACAGTGATTATAGCACCCAGGGGCACTGTTACACACCAGGCACTTAGCACACTTAAACATGGTATCTCCTGTTTAACCCTTACAGCCACTTAGGACAGTGGCTTCTCATTGTTTGCTCCAACCTCTAGTAAGAGATGCTTTTAACCTGGTCAGGCTCACACTGATTATGCACAATATGCAGGAGGTGGAGACTGGAAAGATTGCAGTTTGAGGCCAAACTGGGCAAAAATTTAGTGAGATTCTGTAATTTAACCAATAAACTGGGTGTAGTGTTGCACACCTGTAGTCTCCACTATTCAAGAGGTCTTAGGTAGGAGGATTGCAGCCCAAGGTCAGTCAGGGCAAAAAATGAAAGACCCTAGCTGAAAAATAACTAAAACAAAAAGGGCTAGGGGTGTGGAGGGTGTTGGGAGCATGGTGGGACAAGGGAGTCAGAAACTAATACAGGCCTAAGGGGGATAATGACTGTCACCCAAACGACATGTCACAGCTTTCTCAGCTTTGTCCAGTCTGTGTTCTCATTTGACTCCTATAAGAACTCAGGGGGAGACAGGGCAAGAACATTAGCTCCAGTCCATAGATAGGGACAATGAAGTCCAATACAAGCCAGTGAGAAACAACTGCAGGGCTCACAGCCACCACTCAGCTCCCTACTACAGAAGGGTCAGGTCCCAGCCAATCACTGCTGGCCCCTTTAAGGTCAGACAGAGACCACTGGGGAATCAAAGAAGTACCTCCCAGAGTGAGGCAGCCTGCTGCAGCCACACCCCCAAAGGCAAAACTGAGTCTGTCCAATGCAAACGCCAGGAAATATGGGGCACAGCCATGACCCCTTGAAGAAGTAATCAGGCAAATCTGAAATGTGGGACATGCTACTGGATAAATGGTCCAGTTTCCTAAGTGAACAAATGGTATTAAACCAAGGAGGGGGTCATTCCAGATTAGAAGACACTTCTAAGTGATGGGAGAGACATTAGCATACACAGGTCAATCTTGTGAAGATTTAGATAATTTAAATGTGACACTGAGTATTCAGTGATATTAACCCTATTTACTAAGTCTGGGTTTAATGGATCCATTTATTTTATTTTATCTTTTTACTTTTTGTTGAGCAATTCTAACAATTTTTTTTTAAATAACAACTGATAGATCCTGACTTTTATTGTCCCTTAGGGACCTCTCAAAGAACAAGAATAGAGCTGGGTACCAGTGGCTTATGCCTGTAATCCCAGCTACTTGAAAGGCTGAGATCGGGAGGATTGTGGTGCAACGACAGCCTGGGCAAGTAGTTCTTAAAACCCCATCTCCAAGATATCCAGAGCAAAATGGACTGGAGGTGTGGCTCAAGCCTAGAGCACTTGCTTTGCAAGTAGGAAGCCCTTAGGTCAAACCCCAGTCACACCAAAAAAAGAAAACCAAAATAGCAAAAAAAAAAAAAAAAAAAAAAAAGAAAAGAAATAGAAATGTACTTTCTGTGTTTTAGAAAAAACAGAGCAAAATTCATTGTCTTAAAATTACCACATGGGCTCATTCATTCAAGCAGTAATAAATCTAAGATACATTTTAGAATCATAGAGACTTTGTTTTTCCCATCTATTGAAACAGTTTGTTATTTCATCATCCTGGGAACTATTTCAACACTATTTACTGAGTATTTCTAATGTTGCTAAAAGAGTGTAAAATAACAAGGAAACAGAAGATGGAAGAGATTGCCTAAAACAGTAACACCACAATGAGAGAACCCATCCCACCACATCATCCTTCCGTTTTCTCACCCCATGGCCCAAAGTATTCCATCAACTTCCAAGGAGGTGTCAAGGAGGTCTGGAGGCTGGCTTTCCCTTCTTCCACTTTTATCTAACAACACAGCTGAGCATTCAGGAACTGTAACAGTAAAGGGGAAAACTGACCCAGGGAGACATTTCACTGTCACCAGGCAATCAAAATCAGGTGGGGACTGGGCGTGGTGGTTCATGCCTGTAATCCTAACTGTTTGGGAGGCAGCGATAGGAGATAACAGTTCAAGGCCAACCCAGGAAAAAGTAAGACCTTATCTCAAAGAACAAGTACAGCATGGTGTAGGTGCCTATAATCCCAGCTATGCAGGAGATGAAGGTAGGGTGTTTGGGGGTCCAAGGCTCACCCTGGCAAAAGCAAGAGACTCTATCTGAAAAATTTCTAAAGCAAAAAAGAGATGGAGGACCCAAGTGGTAGAGCACCTGTTTAGCAAGAACAAGGGCCTGAGTTCAAAACCCCAGTACCACCAAAAAGAAAAAGTCGTTGTGGAGGACAGTGTCTCTCTAGCTGGATGTTAAAGATGATGGCAAAATCAACAGAATGAGAGAAATCTCAGTGAGTCTGCAGGTGACCACATCTTAGGTACCTTTTTTTTAATGGTTATTTTTTTCTTTATTATTGTGCTGGATGGGGGTACACTGTAACATTTGCACAAGTTCTTACAATGTATCCAATATGTCACACATGAATTCATCCCCTCTATAGTTCTCCTTTGCCCTCCCCCCCCCAGATTCCTGGAATAGTTTCAACAGGTATCAATTTTGCATTTATACACATGTGTACACATTTTTTGCACCGTATTCACCCTCCTACCTCCTTTCCCATTCACCTCCCCTCTCCCATGGTGTCAGCTCTCCCACCTGGCCAGGACTTGTTCTACCTCCTGTTTTCCAATTTTGTAGAAGAAAAAAGAGAAAAGAGAAAATGAAAAACATGACATGGGAGTTTCCTTGTGGTATTTCCATGTATGTATGTATTATAACCCCAATCGGTTTATCTCTTCTAATTTTCTACATTTTACCCTTAGTCCATTTCTTATGGTAGTTTCAGTGGGGTTAAGATTTCTATAGTCATTCTTGTATAGAGAGTATATCAACCATATTCAAGTTCTTAGTTTCCCTACCCAGCCCGTGCATGACCTCCTCTTAGTGTGACCAGCATTTCATAGTATTGCTGAATTTGTATTAGGTCTATATTCCACAAATGAGGGAGAACATGCAGCTTTTGGCCTTCTCTGTCCAGCTAACTTCACTTAAGATGATGCTCTCAAACCCATATTTCCAAGGATGGAAGGAAAAATCATGTTCAGACAGTCAACAGGACAGACTTCACATGGTATCTTGCAATAAGAACTTGGACTGCTGGCAGAGTGGCTCAAGTGGTAGAGCACCTGCCTAGCAAGCATGAAGCCTGAGTTCAAACCCCAGTACACACACACCACACACACACACAAAAGAACTTTTTGGGGGAAGGGGAGATAAAGGAGAATGAATTCAACTATGATATATTGTAAGAACTTTTGTAAATGTTACAGTGTACCCTCAGTACAACAATAATATGATAATAATTTTTAAAAACTCTCCAAAACAAACAAACAAAAACAAAATCCTTGGCTACCACATTTTTCTAAAAGGACACGTGGCGGCATTCTTTCACATTTTTTACATTCATGAACAAAATGTGATGCACCTCCTAAGGGGAGGAATGTTGAAGGCAGATGTATAGATGAAAGTACCAGAAGAAATACGTGATGTAGAATTTTTTAAATGAATTGATTATTATAATGGGTGTCTATAAATCAAAAAAGGAAAATGTTTTATAGTCATGAAGCAAGGAAAATGACCATGCTTTCTTTGAAAAAATTATGTGTTGAAGATTTCAAAAGGTTCTTCCAAATACTGCCTTTTAAGGATGCTTGTGCAAGGAAAAGTACTGACAGAGTAGAGCCCAGCAAGAGTGTATTCGAGAATTGGTATTTACAAGATCAGTGTTCCAGGTTCGTGCAACACAAGGGACAAGTCACTAGTGGCAATCAAGAGATGCTGCCCATGTACCTTCAAATTCACAAACATGCAATAAAAAGTTAGGGTTGTGATGTTTGAATTTTTGTTAAGATTCTAATAAAGCTGGTTGCTATCCTTTTATTCTTACTTAAAATTATTTCTAAATTTCTTAAACAAAATATAGCCAGCCACTGGTGTCTCATACCTGTAATCCTAACTACTTGGGAGGCTGAGATCAGGAGAATCATGACTCCAGGTCAGCCGGGGGAAAAAAGTTTGTGAGAGTCCTCTCAACAGGAAAAAAAGGCAAGTGCCTGTAAATTAGGAGGATCACAGTCCAGGCTGGCCTGGGTAAAACGTGAGACCCCATCTCCAGAATAACCAAAGCAAAAAGGACTGGGGGCATGCCTCGAGCAGTAGAACACATGCTTCACAAGTGTGAAGTCCTGAGCTCAAACTCCAGTGCCAACAACAACAACAAAAAAAAGGAAAACAAAGGTAGCTAAGCCAAGCTCAGAAAGACAATATCACATTTTTGCTCATATGTAGAATCTGTACTAAAACAATGATGGTAGTGCTGGTGGTGATGGTGGCGGGACATGATTGCAAAAGGGGGATACTCAGAGGGTCGAATCAACAGGAGGGGAGAGGAGGAAAACAGCGAGTACTGGGGGTGAAGAGGATTGAAGTATGTCACATATATAAATGAAGATAGCAAGATGGAACCCAGCAAATATATTTGAAAAGGGGGGAGGAGAGAGCCAGGCTAAGGGAATATAATAGGGGGTGAACTTGTTCAAAGTACACTACTGAATACGTCCGTGGAATTAGCACAATGAAACACCTTTGTGCTGTTAATGTATGCTAATAAAATAGTAAAAAATAAAAAATAAATAAATAAAACTAACTTATGTACAAGGTTGAGCATGTGACACAAACTTACATTCTTGGAATGCACTTTGAAATTGATGCTTGAAAAAAGAAAAAAGAAAATGTAAAAGTCCTTTGGACCCAGATGACCAAGATGGGCAGGGTGATGCTGGCAGGGAGGGATTGCCCTTCATGTCGCAAGTGTAACGATGGCACTGTGCTTACCTAGGAGAATGACTTGTTTGAGAAATAAATGAATAAGTGTATACCATGCCCTTCTTTGTTTGTTTATTCGTTCATTCATTTTTTTTTTGAGGTACTGGGGTTTGAACTCAGGGCCTACACCTTGAAACACTCCAGCAGCCTTATTTTTATGATAGGTTTTCAAGATAGGGTCTCATAAACTATTTGCCTGGGCTGGCTTCAAACCAAGATCCTCCTGATCTCTGCCTCCTGTGTAGGTGGGATTACAGGCATGAGCCACCAGTACCCAGCCTTATTTTTAATTTATGGGGGGGGGGGCTCATTATGTTGTCCAGACTGGCCTCAAACTCCTGTTATCAAATGATCAGGAGGATCACGGTTCAAAGCCAATCCAGGCAAATAGTTTGCAAGATCCTATCTCGAAAAACCCTTCACAAAAATAGGGCTGGTGGAGTGTCTCAGGGTGAAGGCCCCAAGTTCAAGCCCCAGTACTGAAAACAAAAAAAAAAAGTTTTCGTTATGGCTGGAGGCATGACTCAAGCAGTAGAACACCTACCTCTCAGGTGCAAAGTCCTGAGTTCAAGCCCCAATACCTGGAAAAATACAAGCTGGTACTACTTGGGAGGCTAAGATTGGGAGTATCATGGTTTGAGGCCAGCCTGGGCAAACAGTTCATGAGAGCCCATCTCCAAAAATGAACTGGAGGTATGGCTCATGTAGTAGAATGTCTGTTTTGCAAGCGTGAAGCACTGAGTTCAAACCCCAGTCCCATTTAAAAAAGAAAACAAAAAAAACAGGAGAATTCCTCAGCAATGGGAGTGCAACTAACCCAGCACGGAATGTGTGTTCACCTCCACTCACCAGCCTTGGTCCATCACAACTTCTCTGCTGCCTCTGCCTGGGGAGGGGTGGGACTAGAGGAAGCGCCCCATGATGGCAGTGATGGACTCTGCCAGTGATCAGGGCTGCTGATCACTTTTGCTGGGAGCCCCCTTCTTTGGCTGCCCCTGGGGAGTGCATGGCCCCCTCCCAGGAATCCTGAGACAAGGGCCAGCACTAAGCCAGCAGGAGAGCTAGGAGCAAGTGCTCCACCTGCCTGACTCAAACTGACCTTGCCAAGTGCCAGTCTACTGATCAGTGTAGTTAGGTCCACCTTTTGATAGCCTAAGACTGAGCTCCTCTTCCCCTGGACCACACGGGACTAGGCTGGGTCTTGGGCCAGGAGGCTGGGGACCAGGTGGCCAAGACCAGGCCAGTCTTCTTCTCAGATCCCCCTCTTCTCCTAGAATGTCCCTGAGATGTCTGGCTACTGACTAAGCTGAAAGGTGTCCAGTTGTGATAGGGCCTTCTAGAGTGACCAGCAAGCCCTGGTTTCAAAGCCATGATAGCCATGCATCCCAGGCAAAGCAGCAGCCTATCCTATGACTGACTTTCCCTTAACTTAAATAAGCAAGGGGACTACACCCAAGTTATTCTTCCCAACTGGAAAACTTCTCTACATTAGATATGTCGGGGAGACAGCTACACCTCCATCCATACACATACACAGACAGAGCTTAAGGCAGAGTTCCTCTTAAGGTATCTCCACCTCTTGAGTGTGGACCACTGTAAGAAACACATCTTGCATTATTGTGCAGTGCGTGTGTGTGCACATCCACTCAGGTATGAAAACAATGACAGCAAAGAAGAGTCTGAGCTCAAATACCTGGACCCTCTCACCAGGGGCCAAAGGCACAGGGGTAGTCCATCTCATGAGTGGGGGCTGCTTTTTTGGGAGAAAGGTATGGTAGGGGAGGGGGGCTATGCAGGCCCCCCCTCCCCAGGCCCCCTCAGTAAAAATTCAGAAAGAATCAAAGGTCAGTCTGGTCCATTCCTGGTCCATGAAGAAGAAAATGCTGGGCAGGAGAAACTTCTGCTATTTGCTGGATCATGAGCAAGCTCGAGGCGGGTGCAGGCAGGGGCACAGAGCTGCATGCAGTGGCCGAGTTGCCTGTGCCATAGGTAACTACCACTCTGGCCCTGCAAACGTCATCCATGAGAGAAGAATTCCTATGTGCCACACTGTGCTGTGGGCTTTCCCTGTGTGCTCAGTGCAGTGGCCAATGACCACACCAAACCACTCTGAGAATTAAAATAAGTGTAGCAGAAAGCAGATGTCAAATGCATGAGCTCATGGTCAAATCTCTCCCATGCCCACCTCCTGCCACCCCCAGAGGTCACCCGCTGCCTGAGCTGCCAACTTCATTCAGCAAACAGCGTGCTTATAAACAGCTGACCCAGATTCCCGGCCTGAATTAGGACGTCTCCCAGGCAGTCGAGGAAGTACCGGGATGAATTTAAATGTTGCTCAGAAGCAGCAAAGCTTGAAAACAAGCTCGGGCTGCTCTTCCGTGGAGACAGTGATGCCGGCATTATCCAAAGGCCACAGCCCCAAGCAAGCAAGTCACTGGGACAACACTACTTATGCATCTCTCTCCCTCAAGCCCCAGGCTGTCTCACAGAACCTCTGTAGATTGTATGCTTTAATTATTCTGCATTCTAGCCCAGGCCCCATGACCTGATTTTCCATCCTCCCTCCTCAGAAACCTACATGGTAGCAACAGAATTATTTTCCATTTTGACCCCAGCATCCATCAAACAGGAACTTGATCCTCAAAGTGAAAGGTGGGAGTATCAGGAAGCAGGAAGTAACTAGTGACAGACACATTAGTTAGGGTCACAGCTCCCCTTGACCTGTCACCATGGAGGAAAGTAGAGGGGACAGGTCCAGGCCAATAATGCCCAGGAGTGTGTGTGGCCATCAGAATGAGCCTCTCCAACTTCCAGCTCTAGGGAGCGTCCCTGGCCCAGGGTTCCAGTTACTGAGCTCTGAAACTCATCTTTCCCACAGGTTGCTCCCAGCCAGTGACCTAGTGTGGCAAGGACATGAAGGCAGGCCTGTTCCGAATATGTCATAAACTAGCAGGCTGGGGTCCTTCTGCTCTGCCCCACCCAGATAGAAACTGTGGGCAGATGAGAAGTTCCTTCAGTTATTCCAGGCCCTCAGCAAGTGCTCATAAGCAGCAGCAGTGGATGACAGCAGGCAGCAGCAGCTGGACCTGGGCTTTTCACAGTGAGGGCAGCAGCAGAGGGTCCCAGGCCTTGGGGGTCAGCCTGAGGCCTTTAACAGCTAGGGCTGTGCAGGGAGTTCCATGCCTCAGGGTTGGAGTCCAGGTCAATAGACAGCCCACAGCAAGGGTATATTATAGCTTTTACTGTGGGTTCAGGCCCAGAACGTTTGATAGCCTACTGTAGGGCATCTCTCTGCCATCCAACCAGTCTGCTTCACTTTCACTCTTGCTGCTGCTTGCCCCATGGGCTGCACATGTCATTTCCATCACTTTTGCCTCCACCACTGTGGTTCCAATGGATTACCCAGTCAAATCCTGCCCCTACTGCTGTGGTGGCCCTGGTCAGTTCCTCTGTTTCCACCAATGGGGGAGGCCCCAACCAGCTTCTGTCAACCTCAGTGCCACTCCTGATGATGGCTTCTGCTACCTTAGGAATCATCTGCTCTTGCCCTTGCCCCTCTGCTGCTGCTGCTTCTGCTGTCCCAGGTGTGATGCACCTGACTGACCCAAGGCTGCTCCTGCTGAGGGCTCCAATGTCATGGGAGCCATCTGTCAGCTCTTGCTTTTGCCGTCAGCTCTGCCTCACTTGCTGCTGCTACTTCTGTTGCCATTTCTCTTTTCTTTCTTTCTTTTTCAGTACTTGGATTTGAACTCAGAACTTTGTGCTTGCTAGGCAAGGGCTCTACCACTTGAGCCACACCCCTGGTCCTTTCTCCGTTACCAAGTCAACTGTTCTACTAATGACTAGAATCGAAATTAGACAAGGGGGGAATAAGAAGGATTGGGGGCATGGCTCAAGGGACAGAACGCCTGCCTAGCAAGCTCAGGCCTTAAGTTCAACCCTTAGTATCACCAGGAAGTGAAAAAGTAGGCAAGGAAGACTACTGAGAGCTGTCTTTATTGGACCTACTATTGCAACACCAAGGAAAAGTGTAAAACTTGACTCTCCACTACTCACAAAGTAAGCTGAGCAGCCTACTTATATAGCCAGAAAGTGGGTATGACAAGGATGTCTATACCAATCATGGCAATCCCCTCTTGCAAATGAAGGACTGTGTTTGTACCAGTCACAGTTCTTCTGCTGGGCCACCAGGGAAGGAAGTATTCTGCCTCTGGTCTTGTTGAAAGTGGTTGCAGCATCTTCCAGAGTTCAATTTGATTTGCAGTGGCAAAAGTCCAGTGCAAGCTGCTTCCTGGGACAGTGCGTTCTGGAGTCAGAGTTCTGCTGGCAGGAGGGCAGTCTGGCTGCCTGGATGGCAGTCCTTTGCTCAAGGTAACAAGAGCCTCTGGGAAGGATCAATTAAGGACTCTCCAGCCCCAACATCTCAGCACAGTTAAAGCAGGAAAAAGTAAATAATGGAAGAGGTGCTTACAACAAAGGCTTATCAGTAACAGTCCTTTAACAGTATTGAACAGTGCTCTAACAATGCCCCAGGGAAAGGTAGGTCCTTACCATCTATTTCAGACAGGTAACACTTGGTGGCCAGTTTTGGCTCTAGGATTCATTGACAGCAGTGCAAACCTTCCTAGGCCACTCAGTGCCCAAGGGCACTCCAACCTTTCCTCTATCCCATGAAACCTGACCTGGTCTCCCTGGGGGCAGCAGGCCCTGATCTACAGTTGACCCATCTGGGACTCACCTACCCCACCCCAAGCCTTGCACCATGGCCTCCTCTATGTACACAGCCCAACAAAATAGTTTTTGCTCCAGGGAAATTAAGCACAAAAAAAACCATCCAGGCACTGCAGAGCAGGATTGCTCCAAAAGGAGACCAACAACCTGTGTTTACAGATTCTATCAGAAACACAAATATTGCAACAAATGACCAGAAGCTTGAAATTAGCCTGCTAAACACAAGTGAGATAAGGGGGAAGTATGAGCAGCACAAAATCATGATGGAAGGCATTACAAAGAAAAAGAGCCAAGCAGAAAGCTGGACCATGGAAAGCATGGTTGGAAGTTCAGAACACAATAGGTGAAATAAAGAGCAGACAACACAGTTGAGGAGCAGATTGGAAGATGGGAAGATCTGATGGAAGAAACTTCCTAGAAGGAAGAGGAGTAGGACGAAGAAACGGAAAATGAAAATGCCAAGAAAGTAGTGGGTAGAAAACAACTGCCCAGAGAGATGGTGGATAGAAAATGGAAATGCCAAAAGAGGCAGTGGATAGACACAGAATTCTTAACAGCCAGATGTAAGAGAGCCAAGAGAAGCCAGCTACACATCTAAAGAAATAGTGAAGATACAGTTCCCACAACTAAAAAGTAAACTACATAGAAAACCTGAGACTAAGACTCAGAGAAAACCCACACCCATGGACTAAAATGAAAAGAATACCTAGCTAAGACCAAAAGGAGAAACATCCATCCACAACAACCCAGAAGTAAAAGGCCAGGTTTTTTGTGGGTTTTTTTTTTTTTGTATGTTTGTTTTGTTTTTAGGAGAAAACAAAGATTTATTAGGACAGCATTAAAATGGGGAAAGATAGTGCGGGGTTAGGCAAAGGAGCATAGCACTGCTAGTTTGCTATTAACTCAAGAAGTCAAAAAAAAATAAATAAATAATAAATAAAAAAAAAAAAAGAAGTCAAGGGATCAGTGGGAACCAAAGGATGTAAACAATTGGTCTTCCTCCCCACCCCCTGCTTTTTTTTTTTTGGCAGTATTGGGCCTCACACTTGCTAGGCAGGCACTCTACCACTTGAGCCACTCTGCCAGCCCTGTACTGTGTTGGATATTTTCTAGACAGAGTCTCTCAAACTATTTACCTGGGGTGGCTTTCAACCTCAATCCTCCTGATTGCTGCCTCCTGAGTAGCTAGAATTACAGGCGTGAGCCACTGGCACCCAGCAGTTGGTCATTTCTTCTCTGCCCAGGGGAGCATAAAGACATTAATCCAAATACCGAAAAGGAATAGAAACTGGGCAAATATATCAATAATTACAATAAAAGAAAACAGACTACACCTATCAGTCAAAAGATAGACGTTGACACACTAGATTTTTTTAAAGTCCATATATAGTATACACTGTTTGTCAAAGACACATGTGAAGTCTAAGGATACACAAATGTTAGAAATGAAAAATGGAAATCAACAAAGCAGGTAAGCGCTAGCCAAAGAAAGAAAGAGACTTAAAGACAAAGTTTTGCTGGGCATGGTAGAATATACCTGTAATCTTAGCTACTTGGATTATGAGTTCCAGGCCAGACCAGGCAAAAGTTAGTAAGACCCTATCTCAAAAACAAAATACATACAAAAGGCTAGGAGCATGGCACAAGTGGTAGATTATGCCTTAAACCTGTATGCACCTGATAGAGTAGCCTCAAAAATCCATAAAGAATGGAGAGAAAAGGACAGAGCCACCATCTTAATGGGAGAGTTCAACACATCTTTCAAATGCTGGAGGGGTTTTGTTTTGTTTGCAGTGTTGAGAATCAACACTGTTTTGTGCATGTAGGCAAGTGCTCTACCATGGAGCTACCCAGCCCCCAGTCCCATCCTTCAAATATTAATCATTTAAATATTGACAGTAAAAGCAGCAAGGACTTAGCTCTAGTAAACAAGTAACAGTGTTTATCCACAGAGTTTTATAGTGACCCACAGAGGGCATTTACAAAAATCTTCTCTATACTTTCTAGGCCTCAGCTTGTTGCAAAGACTGGGTCTCAACTTGACTATGAGCTTGGACCATGTATTGCTAAAATGAAATGTTCCTAACAGAAAAGATGGGTTTTATGCCAAGTGTGGTGGTGGATACCTGTAATCCCAGCACTCTGGAGTTGGAGGCAGGAAGATCGTGAGTTCAAGGCCATCCTGGGCTACACAGTAAGTTTTAGGACAGCCAGGACTATGAGACCCTGTCTCAAAAGAAAAAGAAAAAAAGAGATGGATTTTTTAAAACCCTTGAGTGTTTGGAAAGTTAAAAACACCTAAACACTAAATAATTCATGGGTTAAAGAATACTATCAGGAGTCCAGAAGGAAAGTGGGGATAGCTAGGTTTTCTAGAACTGAAAAAAGACACTAACATCCAGACATAGAAAAGTCAGCCCTTGCTCTCTGAGAACCAGAACAGACACTACACTCCAGACAGAAGTGCCAAGCACAGGAGCTGGCAGAATGGTTCAAGTGGTAACAGTGTCTCCTTAGCCAGCGTGAGGCCCTGAGTTCAAGTCCTAGTGCCACCAAAAAAAAAAAAAGCGCCAGTTAAAAAAAAAAAGGCGACCAGTAAGCAGAATTGGAAATGGAATCCACCAAGTGTGCATTTTACATTCTCAGAGAAGAGGACATGCAGGAAATAGTAAGTTGGCGGGGAGGAGTGAGGTCTGGAAGCCAGGTGGGTAGAATGTTTATTTACACACACCCAACACCAAGGAACCACCTCCTCCTGCCCAGCCCCAGGTCTCTGGCATGTGGGGCCTTGATACGATGGTTTCCCAGGTTGGTCTGAGAGTGTCAGTCACATTTGTCGTGAAAAGATAAGCCGTCCTCACCATAGGCTTGCAGAGAACTCACAGCTCAGAGAGGCCCTAAGCCAAGTCCCACAACAGAATCACCAGTCCCTTAAAAGGCCCAGCCCATTGCCAGAAGCAGTTGAGCCCACCAGCATCTTTCTAAGCACAGCAATTAAAACAAGTAACCATCCCAACTTGTTCCTCATGTGCAAAATGGAGAAACATCTGACCACAGGAGATGCTATGCACTATTCTCAAGGTGAACTGGTTAAGTCTCTCGCTCTGTCCAGGATCTATCAGAAGGTGAGTGTGCTGTGAAGTGAGGCTTTCATAAGATGTGATGAAACAGTCACAACAGAAGAGCTGAGCATTTTGCTGCCCATGAATCCAGACTATCAAATGAGTTGCTGGCAAGGTTGGCTGCTGCCCCTTTCCCGCGGTCCAGCAGCACCACTGGGCTCTGAGCTCCCACTCGCATCTTAGTGCCATGACACTATCTTTCTCCCCTAGCTCCTGCTTAGAGCACTCATCTCTACCAATGCTGGACAGCAGGGCCTCTGGGAAAGACCACAGTGGCTTGTTCTCTGCCCACCTGAGCCAGAGGTAGTCCCATACCACCAAGGAGCCTTCACAGACCCCATCAGCTTGGTCTGCATTCAGGTAGAAGACAATGTCCCTTGTATGTGCCTTGTGACAGCTACAGGTTTCAGAACAATGTTAAATGCACTAATCGTGATACAGAAATTGCTCCTGGGTAACAACTAAATGTACACTGAGAAACCTTCACCAAGCAGGCCTCCATATCATGTCCAGTGACGCCCCACCACCCACCCCCTTACCCTATACAGGTACCTGTATAATCCCCAGAGCCTTTGGAGTTCCCCTTCCCCGTCTTGGACCCCAGGGTTCTAGAGGACATGAGCAGTGGCTGCTTTACCTAGGATTACCTCTCCAGCTCATTGCTGTGTCCTGAAGCCCAGCACAGGGCCTGAACAAAGGAAGCTGCTAATAAATATTGATTGCTAATGATCACAAGCCAGTGCTGTCCCCTATGAGGGTCCGGTCCCACCCTCCTTCCAATGTGCCATCTAGGACTTACCAGCAGCCAGCCTGGGCCTCTCATTATCTGCTAAATGTGGTCTTTGCCTTCCCACCTTCCACCTTCACACACACAACAGTCACCACATTGGAGAGAGGCACACTGACAGGGATCCATTGCTTTGGGTCTGAGGTGGTGAGGCAGAACATTATGGTGGCAGAGGCTTCTCACCTCATGGGCAGCTAGAAAGCAGAAAGGAAGGAACAGGAGGGGCTAGGGCCAAGATATCTATACTAGAGAGAGGTACACAGGCCACTGCATGCCCCCAATGCACAGTGCACTGAACTCTAGGTGTGTCTACGCACTGATCACCATGCATCCTGCCTTCAGGATTTCCTGGAAGCACAGTGCACTCAAGGTGTGCTAACTCATGAGAAGCTGATGCACGGCAGGAGCCCCCTGAGCCCAGGCATCACTATGCTTCAATCACAGACAGCATGGATGCCCACTGCCCTACTGCCAACTCTCCCGAGGTGGAAAGCAGCCAAGGTGATCTTTGCGCAGCTATGTGAGTAGGAAGTTCCATGACTGAGACCAGTCCATCTCTGACTGGTCTTAAAGAACCAACAATCTACCTGGGGGCAAAGGCACATAGACCCAAGGGAGCGGGGCCTGATCTGGATGAAATGGTGCTTGTTTTCTTTGATTGGTAAGAGAAGTATATGGAGTCCCTGTCTTGTCCTAGGACATGGGTGTGATAAACAGGCTTTTTGTTTCAAAAGTCTAGGGCTCTAAAATCTATGATTCAAGCTGGCAAGGTCACTAGTGTTTTGGTTTTCAAAAGGAGTATCAGGAAGCTACGAGACAGGTGGGCAGTGGGAATTCACTAAAGCCAGTCCATAAACAGGTGCCAAAAATAGGGCTTAGTAGGGGGGAGTCCTGGGTATCCTGGAAGCACCTCTCTTTGTGTTTCATGAGATTAAGAAACAATATAGTCAAGGCTCTCTCCAGATGTAGAACAGGGTAGGGTGATGCAACTCCTGAGTGGCAGGACCCTTGGAGAATCCAGCAGGGCAGAGCCAATGCATTCAACTAGACAGTCCTCTGTGGCAGACCCGGGAGACTTTGGGATCTCCTTGGTGCCACAAACATTGACAGTTCCCACCACTCTCCTGATTTACCATCAGTGTGCTAAAGACAAACCTCTACGCTGTAAACCAAATCAGTACCATAAGCACAGTGGACACTGTCCCCTGAAGGTAAAACATCAGAGGCTGGTCACCCAGCATCTCCCACCTGCACTCCATGTTGGCTGTCTGCCTGGATTAGGCACCATCTCTGCCCTCCCTTAGCTATGCTAGAGATGAAATCTGACCATAATGAAGGCTAAGTTATAAAATCTTACTTCAGGCACCATGTCAAGGGATCTCATGGATTCACTCACCTGATGCCCAAACCAAGCCACCCATGTGGGTGCCATTGCTGCCCCGTCTCACTGTAGACAAGCAGAGGCTCAGAGAGATCAGCAATGCACTGGGATATGCATGGGAGAGCAGGATTCAAATACCCAGCACCTCTTTATCACCCTCCACAGCTCCACAATGCTCATGTGTGTTAGTCAGACTTTTCATCACTGTGACAAAAATATGTGAGATAACAACTTAAGAGAGCAATGACTTGTTTGAGTCACAGTTTTAGTTTAAGGTTGGCTGGATCCATCGCTCTGGACCTAAGGTGGTAAGGCTGAACATCATGACTGCAGGAGCTTGTGGTAGAGGCTCTCTCCTCATGGCAGCCAGGAAGCAGACAGGAAGGAAAAAGGAGGGGTCAGGGCCAAGATAAACCCTTCAAAGTCATTCCCCCAGCAACTCACTTCCTTTAACCGGTTTCCCACCTAACACAGTTCCATCATGTCCCAATAGTCTATTTAAATTTTGAATCCATTAATGATTAAATCAGTGATTAGATCAGGATCCAATTGTCTCTGGAAACACCCTCATCGCCACAGAGACATGTGCTTTACTAATCTCCTAGGCATCTCTTGATCCAATCAAGTTGACAATAAAGATTAACCAGTTCACCATGGAATAAAATCCAAGGCCTGGTCACCCTTCACAACCTTCTATCCCTAGCTCCCACCCTACCTGTCTACTCCCCTTTCCTGAACATGCCCCTCATATTCCTGGTTATCCCACAGTCACTCCTTCACACTCTCAGGCCTCTCTTGGATTTCTTCTCTCCTTCCCTACCTTTCAATCCTCCCTGAGAGTCCCTTCAAGGTCTTCCTGACCTGGCATGCCTTGCCATCCCTTGAGCTTCCATAGCATCTCTCTCAACCTTTCGTCACCACAACCCACAACAAGGCTAGGATCTCATATGACTGCCAGGACACACGTGCAGATGTATGACTGAGACAAAAGTTTCACAGGACAATACTGTCACCACACAGGAAGAGTACATTGGCCAGGTCTAGTCTATTTCATTTTTTAAAATGCTCTTCTGCATGGAATATACTACACCAAGAATGAGCCTTAGTTAAGTTTCAGATTCTGGATGGGTTCATCCATGGCACAGGAAATAAAAGGAGGCACTGAGAATGGGGGGAGATTTGGGAGACAGTAGTTCATGGATATCTCTGTATACCTTCATCTTAATTTTGTTATGAATCTAAAACTGTTTTTAAAAAAAATTAAGTGTTCTGGCCCTGCTAAATTGATTTCTCCCAGCTATTACCTACAGTGTAGACAGCATGTCTTATAGGTCATACAGAACTTGATCATTCTTTTGGTCTAAGTTTTTTGTTTGTTTGTTTGCTATTGTTACTATTGTTATTTTGATGGTACTGGGGTTTGAACTCAGGCCCTTGAGCTTGATAGCCAAGTGTTCTACCACTTGAGCACACACAAGGGTCTAGTTTTTTAAATTCTACTTTTTTCCACTTTGTTGTTGTTGTTTATTCCACTCTGTTATACCAAGTAATTTAAGTGAAACCCATGCCCTGCACAGGCAGGCTAAAATTTCTGTTTTGCCTGGACCTGAGGAGTTCCCAGGTAGAGGGATCTTCGGTGCTAAGACAGGAAAGTTCCAAGCATACCTGGACAAGCTGGACCTCAGCTCCCCCATCAAAGGGAAGTTGTGTTTGTAATGCAGATTCTAACATCCCCTGGACAAATTCCTTTGATCAAAACATGCTCCCTGGCAGTAGCTGGATGAATATGGGCAGCTGCTGTATTATCATAGCTCATGTTGACAGTCTTACAGGGATGAGCTGCAAGGATGCTTGCCACAAATGCTTGCTCAGGACACAGGGCTGGTATGGTTCAGGATTACAGTCTCAAACTATATGGGTTTCCATTGTTCATGGACAACCACCTGAGCTAAAGAACCAGATGGCATTTCTGCACATGGTCAGGAGGCAGCCCTCATGGAGTTGGGAGCAGTTGAACTAGCCCATACTGTCTGGTGACTCAGGCTGCTCTGGCACTGCCTCCTACCTCTACACATCTCCTTGAGAACCTCACTTTGACAACACAGTGCTGTGCTGCATCTGGGGTGACACCAGTCACAACTACACACAGCTTCATTGGCCAGGGGGGACTGGCCAATGGGAAGTGGCCAATTGGGAAGAAGAAGCTGTCATCTGGGGGAAGAGAGGGAATGTGCAGGGTACAAGGCTGCCCTAGCATCCAATGCCCTCAAGACATTGCGGAGGGGGGAAGGGAGGAGATTTGAAACACAGCGTTAGCCAAACACAATAGTTCTGCAGGGACCATGTCCACTTAAGGTCTGCCAAGTTGTCCCCTTGAGTTAAGAGTTTTACTAAAATCATGCAAATTCTCACAGTAGATGTTAACCTGAGAGCCAAAGAAAAAAGCTATCTTTCTCAAGACAAGCTAAATTTCACAGAAGTCCAACAGAATCCCAGCTACGAGAATATTCTCAAATAAATTCCTTTGGCATGGTAATCCAAAGAGCAAAATTAAATTACAATTTTAAAAGGCTAGTAGGCACATAGTATAAATATCAAAATTTCTGCCAAACATTGAATCTTGGGTTTTGTCAGGAAGTGGGAGCTATTATGAAAACAGAAAAGTACCAGGAGCTGACGTTAGGCAAGATTAAATTAAGTAAATTTATCTATGTTTTTAAAAAGATTTAAATTCAAACTTACAAGAATTTGTTATCTGGGGGGGGAAATGTTTCTCGCTTGTAGTGGGAGGGAAGATGGAGATTCTGAACGAGACTTTTCTGAAGAGTGCACCTCTAAGGGTTTCTCTTCTGAAAAGTAAAGGTTGGCTTGAATAGACCTCCCATACTCCTAGATCTAATCTTCTCACTCCACAGCAGAAATTGCAGTCTGGTAGTCCACCAGTCATACACCACCCAGAACGTTTTATTTGGTTCAGAGTTTTATTTGGGTTTTCTTTTTTTTAAATTGAATGTGATGCCTTTAAATGAGACACTCCAGTTTGCCATAGGCCCTGCCACTCCTTACTTCACTCTGCTATCGCCTGCCCAGCCCCTGAAAGGCCATGGGTATCTGGCTCTGGGCTCAACGGCATTGTTACCGCACAAGTCTTGCTGTGCGTGCCACACAACTGAAGCCAACCAGCAGAGGCAAGGTGGTGGTAGAAAAAGAACTTTCTGTTGTAAGATAGCTGATCAGACATTGGCAGGGATTCTCTCTCTACATCAGCCAGGAAGATGATTTGAGGATGGTTTATATGAAGTGATATAAGACTGGGCAAATAGTTCACAAGACCCTCCCCCTCATTTCCAAAATAACTAGAGCAAAATGGGCTGGAGGTGTGGCTCAAGTGGTAGAGAGTCTGCTTCGTAAGCACAAAGCCCTGAGTTCAATCCCCAGTCCCACCAAAAAAAAAAAAGTGTATATACATATATGTAACGTCAAATTTGCCATGTTAACCAATTTTAAGTGTATTTATATGTTGTGCAACCATCACCGCCATCCAGCTCCAGACTTCTTTGAGTCTTGTAAAACTGAAGCTCTGACACCTGAAAGAACAACTCCTCATTCCTCCTCCTCCAGCCCGGCCGCTACCTACCTACTTTATATCTCTGAATTTGCTTATTTTAGGCACTTCAAGTAAGTAGAATCCTACAGTATTTGTCCTTTTGTGACTCACTTTGAAAGCATTCTCCTAACGACGATAAACCAATTATAACTTCAAATTCAACTGTGATTTTAAGGTAACAAAGGTGTGTGTTAAAACCAACCATAAACTTTGTAAATATCTAGCAAAACAGTATGGAATGTGAGTGACCTAGCCGGAAAGACTTCTTTCTGCATGAAATACCCAAACATATAAGCAGCCTTTATGAACTAATCTAAAAAAGGAACTCTGAGCATAGGCTTCTGGCACACAAAGCTCAGAATAGCTGGGCTTCACTTACCAAGTATAACAGCACAAAATGTCACGCCAAGAGTGTTGAACGTGGGAGTTCATCACCCAGGGGGAAAAAACTTGCTCACGTAATTTAAGAAAACTCAAAATTAATCCATTCTTTCCTTAAGAATTCTACATTGCAACAGTCCCATCTGGTACTAGCTATATTTACTTAGATCAGTACTGAAAAATAAAGGTTACTTAGAACATGTTCTTATGGTTTCTGGATGGTTCTTCCATCTACTACAGAACATAACAAAAATATAGAAATTGATCCTAAATGTGGATATAATCTTGCTTAATTGGAAGTTTAGAAACATCACCTTCCAGGTGCAGAAGATAATCAGATCTTGTTTATACATCGCACTTGAAGCCCTGCAATCACCCTGGAAAGTGCACAGAGCAGCAGGGCTGGCCTGTTCTACCTCTCAGGGGGATTATATAGACAAAAGTTGCTCTTACACTGTCCTTGTCACAGGGAGATCTTTTTCAATGGAAAAGAATACAGATTTTCCAAGCTTCTCTGAACCCTACCACCTGCTGAGTTCATACTAGCTCTTCCCCCCAGGAGACCTTGGCAGAGCTTCATAACCTGTCTGTGCCTCAGTTTCTTCATCTGCAAAATGCAGTAACAAGAGAACATACCTGGAGCTGTGGGGATTAAATGAAGTAATCTACATAAAGTATTCAGGGGCACACTTGGTTGGGAGTGCTCAGCAGTGGACACTGGCTAACTTAGCTCCCCAAGTGGATGATGAACAAGAGCCATGCTGTAAATTTTGGGTTATTTGGGTTTTTAACTTGATATAATCAAGTAAGATAGGTCATACTGGAGTACAGCAGGCCTTTAATCCAATGTGTATAGTGTCCTTATGAGAAGAGAACAGCTGGAGTCTTGGCTCAAGCAATAGAGCACCCACCTAGAAGCGTGAAGCTCTGAGTTCAAACCCCAGTACCACCAAAAAAAAAGAACAGACACAGAAACAGGCTCACACAAAGAATGTCACGTGAAGACATAGATACATGAAGGCAAAGAAACCATTTCACAACAGAGACTAAGATTGGAGTTTTTAAAAATATATTCTAATATTACTTTAAAAAAAATAGGGTCTTGTTATATAATGTAGGCTGGCCTTGCACTCATCAGTCCTCCTGCCTTGGTCACCTGAGTGCTGGGGTTACAGATGCTCAGTGAGATTGGAGTTTTGTAGTGACAAGCCAAGGGATACCAAAGATTGCCAGCAACACTAGAAGCCAGGGGAGACAGCATGGCATTTAGATCCCCTAATTTTGGACTTCTGGCCTTCAGAACTGTGACAAAATAAATCTCTGTTGTTTTAAGTCACTCAGTTTGTGTGCTGTCTTACAGCAGCCCTAAGAAACTAATACAATGTGCTAGGGTTTAAATATGTCCCCCAAAGTTTCAAGTGTTGGAAGCTTGAAACACCAGTGTGGCAATCAGAGGTGGCAAACGTTTTAAGAGTGAAAGTAAGGGGCTGGGCGCTGGTGGCTGATGCATCTAATTCAACTACTCAGGAGGCAGACATCAGGAGAATCTTGGTTCAAAGCCAACCCCGGCAAATAGTTCACGAGACCCTATCTCAAAAATACCCACCACAAAAAGGTTCAGTACCCAAAAAAAAAGAGTGATGCTAAGAAGTCCTAAGGTCAATTAGTCCCTTGGAAGGAACTGTGGCACTCCAGTACTGCCAAAAAACAACAACAAAAAAAAATATGACCTCTGGTACACACTCCTACAATGATGTTATTAGGACCTCACCAGAGGCTGAACACAGCTGCTTGATCATGCACTTTCAGTCCTCAACACTATGACCTCTTTGCTTTATAAAGTTAGCCTGCCTCAGGTATTTAAAAAAAAAAATAGAATGACAGGTTACAATAAAGACACCTGCACACCTGTTTATTGCAGCATTATTCACAATAGCTAAGCTGTGGAAACAGTTAAGATGCCCCACAACTGATTAATGGATTAAGAAGTTTGGTGTTGTACTTATATAAAATGGAATTTTATTTGGACATAAAGAATGCAATTTTGTCGTTTGCAGATAAATGGATAGAATTGAGAATGTCATCTTAAGTGAAGTTAGCCAGGTTCAGAAAGCCAAAGGCCACATGTTTTCTCTCATATATGGGAGAAAGTACAAGCAACATTGTGAAAAGCGGGACACACTAAAGGGAAGTCAATAATGGGAGAGGGAGGATAAAAGAAGGAAGAAGGTGAACATGGTTGATGCACTTTCCGTACAAGAGTGAATATAAAATTTTTAAACCTGCTGAAATCACCATAAGGGGACTAAGGTAGAAAGGTCAAAGATAGAGGGGATGAACCAATACATGTTATAATACATATATACATGGAAATGTCACAATGAAATTCCCTGCATAGCTATCTTTAAAAATATGTATCTTTTTTCAAAAATGGAGAACAGGAAGGCATTTTACCTGTTTTGTATTGTTTTTTAGGTCCTGTCTAAGGATTGGCACCAGTGGGAGGGGGGAGAATGTAGGAGGGTAAATATGGTGCAAATATTATATACTCATGTATGAAAATGGAAAAATGAGACCTGTTGAAACGATTCTAGGAATGGGGGGAGGAGGGGTAAAGGAGAATAATGGAGGGTGTGAATTCAACTATGATAGATTGTAAGAACTTTTGTAAATGTCACAATTTGCCCCCAGCACAATAGTAAGGAAAAAAATAGACTGATGCACAATGTGTTTAATACTCACTCTCTGGTGTTGATACATAGAAAGCATGTGACATAAACTGGCTGAAGGAGTGAATGAGGATGAGTGAAGATGAACAGAGGTAAGACAAGTAACAGTGAGTGAGTGATGGGGCAGATGGGGCACACCTGGGTTGGGAGTAGGGCACATGTACACTTGGATAGGGAGCATACACACCTAGAAGCAGGATGGAGGCATGGCTCAAGCGATAGAATACTGGCCTGCCAAGTGTGAGGCCCTGAGTTCAAACCCAGTATTTCTCCCCAAAAAAAGAATGTTATGCACATATGGATGGGAGTAATGTACATGCATACCTGGATGACAGCAGTGTACATAGATGGGGCAGTGCACATATACACCTATATAGGGGAGTGGGATACATACACATCTGGATGGGGGGGCCCATGCACAGCTGGAGGGCCAATACTTCACATTTATGAGCACTCTGCACTCTGGCCCCATCTTCCACTCTGGCCTGCTGGCTAAGACTAGACTTCTAGAAAGGCTACCTTGTGAAGAGGTATGTACCAATGCTTCAGGGCTCTGAATTTCTCAAGGAGCCAGAAATCTGGATTTTTATGTGAAGTCTCCTTAAGTTTTAAAATGTTGGCTCCCAATCAAAATAGACATATGAGTGAGGGGATACTGTACCCCCCCCAAGGGGCCCATTGGTGCAACTAATGTCTGGTGCAACTCTAGGCAGGATGCACAAAGGCTGGTGAATGAAAATCAGCGGCCTAAAGGAAAATATTTCCTCACAGGTCTCTAGTGGACCTCCAGGCCACTCACACATCCTGTCTTCCCTCCCATGGCTGGTGCTCAGATTCTACTTCCCCTCTGACACGTCTGAAAAAGAGCATTAGAGCAATTGAATCTACAGGAAGCAAAGCAAACTTCCAAGCACCAGAAGCCACCAAACAGGATATGCAGGGAATATGCAGTCCACATGCAGGGAATAGCCTGGAAACTGGGAGTCAGGACACCTGAGCTGCTAAGTCATCTCTCTGAACCTCAGTTTCCACATCCATGAGTTGAGGAGAACATGCACATGTGTCTCACACAGATGTGAGATCACTGACAAGCACTTCATGGTCATCCTGATTCTACTAGGCATGATGCCAGACCCACCACTGGACCTGGATACTGCTTACCTCACACATTTACTGGGGCAGAGATACTGTTCCTCTTTTCTTGCTTTCATTTGCAGAAGGACTGCCTGATTCAGGCACCCGGATATCTCAAAAGGAAACTTCTGGGACTGTGCTGAGGGGTTCCAAAGTTATGGGATCCCTTAGCTTTCAGGCAGAGTCCAGTTCTGGGACCCACAGCACCCGCAACTCTGAGAATTTGTCAGAATCTAAATTCTCAGTCCTATCAGGAACCAGACCCTCTGCAGGGCTCAGGCTGCAGATTAATAAACCTCCATTGAACCCTGAAGGCTTATTCAGACCTCACATTTGAGAATCCATGTTTCAAAGGAACCAGCATCCGCCTACCACCCACTACCCACACACAGGTAGGTAGGGGAGGTTTCCTTTAAAAAACAAAGCCAATGCCAGGTGTGGTGGTACATGCCTGTAATCTCAGCTACTTGGAAGACACAACAGGATCATGAGTTTGAGGACAGTCCAGACAAAGATTGTATCTCAGAAACAAAAATAAAAACAAAAAGGACTTGGGGCATGGCTCAAGAGGTAGAGATCTTGCCTAGCATGAGGAAGGAAGGAAGGAAGGAAGGAAGGAAGGAAGGAAGGAAGGAAGGAAGGAAGGAAGGAAGGAAGGAAGGAAGGAAGGAAAAGACGGAGGGAAACCCAGAATGCAGTATTCAAAACTGAGATGACACCTAGACGAGGGGGCTGGTGACTCAGTGCTGAGGAGCTAGTCAGAACACTCCCAGTGGTGTGGCCTGGCACTCCAATGACAGGACCTACTCCCCACACAGACCATCAGGGTTCAGGGCTCACCCCCTAGGTAATGGGAACTTCGCCAGATTCACAAGTAAGGAGGACAGTGTGTGAGAGGACAGGGTACAAGGGCAATGCTCATTCACAGAAGTTTACAGACGGCTATAAGGAACCAAAGCAGGCATCCCAGGGTCTCAGGCAGAAGAACCAGTTGCGTGCCACACCTCCACCCTCAACCAGCATTTGCAGTACTCACACCGTGCATTCCTCCAGGGATGTCTTCCTTGGAGCCACTAGAGTCCCAAAGGCAGGGATTGTTAAGTGGCTATGTACCTGAAGTGAGCAAAAGACATCAGAGTATGGCTCTGAAGGGTGGCAGTCCCATGCAGAGTGCTATCTGTGGCTTCCAGGTACCCAATACAAAACCAATCCAAGAGCAGGGCCAGCTCTCCCACTTCTCTCAGCCCCCATCACCTACTGTGTATGGAACCACATCCAGGCTGATTCATATCATTTTGCAATTTTGTCTCTCCTTCCAGAGAAGCAACAAGATAAGAGTCTGGTAGGGTCACAGTGCTACCCTTGAGAGGAGGCAGATACTATATCATCCCCAGCCACACCTCACTTAAGATTCTAATCTTTTGCTCAGACACCTAACCCCAAGTTGTTTGGACTAATAAGGAGGAGGGATAAGTAAACAGACAACCACAATAAAGTGACATGAATGCTAACGATGTGGTATTGGGGTAGGGCAGGGTGGGCAGGTCACAAAAGCAAGGAGGCATCCTGCCCAGAGGGTCAGAGATTTCAGAGAAGTCCACCAAGCAGTTATTAGCCTTCACGTGGCCTCCCTGCGCAGGGCCTGTGATGCACATGGCCCTGTATCTTCGCTGCCCAGCACTGCAATGTTTATTGATATGGATGCATTAGGTTACCATGATTTAGGACAACAGCCCTCATGTCAGCCAAGGCTTCTGTACTCACAAGATAACCTTCATTCCCTTTTGGCATCTTTGAATTCTGCTCTATGCATACTGCAGCGAATTTTGCTCATGCCCTGAAGCTCATGCTCAAGTAGGGGAGACAGTAACTCACCCTATGCAACTTTAAAAGTTGAGAAAGGATGTCACAGAGGGGGGCCAGACAGCCAACCAGATGTCCCTCACAATGGGCACTACATCAGTCCCCTCAATGGCCCACAGCTCAGAAACACAGGTTCTCAGTTCAGGAAGAGCTGTCCTTGCTGAAGGGGGCTAATTCACACTGAACAGACTCACAGACACCAATGTCTAAACAACCACAAGGCCAATTTACTATTTATCTTTCTGGCAGCTATTCATGTCTGCCATCCGGGGTGTACGCTGAAATGCACGATCAGTGCACTCACTCCACAAGGATTTCATAACCACTGAGTGTCCATTTAACAACGTGTGAGTATCTGATTGATGGAAATAACATAGCCAAATGAGGCGGGGACAGAAATGGTAGGTGGAATTGTGTAATGAGCTTGGCGTCTAACAAGCTGGGGTTCAAACGCTGTCCACCATTTATTAAACAGGTAACTGGGGAAAATTGCTTAACCTTCCTGAGTCTCTGTCCTCCCCTGTAAAATACGGGCATAACAACACCCCTTCACAGGATTATTAATGAATTAAATGGGGCTACACGTGCAAACCATCTAGTTGTACTTATGTTTACATTTATCTGGAAAGGCTGTGACACATAATGGTTAAGGAAACAGGCTTAGGGATCAGAGAGATCTGGGTTTAAATCCTAGTTCTGCCACTTACTGGGAATATGATCTTGGGCAAGCAGCTTTTTTCCACCGAGCCTCAATTTGCTCATTTGTAAAATGGGAATTAAAATTCCTCAGATTCCGAGAAGTCAACAGGGTATTCTAAAGACTTAGCAAGTTTCTAGGATATGATCAGCATTCAACAGTCTGATTGAGAATATTTTTTATGTTATCTATGAATACACAGAAGTGATGGAGCATACTAAAAAAAGTTAAAATTAGCACGAACTTTTAAAATGAAATTAAAAATCGGGCCACCAAACATATATTAAAAACTTCGTATTTAGTTTTTTAAGAACTTTGCTGAGACAAGCCTCTTACCTTGTAGTAGTTTCACACCCCTATTTTCCAAGTTTCTAATATAATGTCATTCGTGTGCAGCCAAGCAAAAACTCGTTTCAATACTGCTAAGTCATGCTCCACAGTGAATGGAAGCAATGTGTCTGGGATCTACCCTTCCACTCTGCTGAGGGGAACCCCGGTGCCCATAAAGCAGTATACATTCGGTGTGATTGTAACAAAAGCCCCTGACTGAAAGGACACAGAGCAGTTCTCTCAATTCTGCATCATGCCCTCCTTTGGTTTATTCTCCAATTTGTAAATGGCTTGTGAAGAGTATAAATCATAGAAGACTAATCTTGGATTTCAATAAAAAACAGATGTTTGAATTCTAACCTTCTTGCAAACTCGACTGGCTTAGAACAAAGGGCAGCCCCTCATCAACCACAGTGTTGCTGTTTCACCCCGATCCAGGAAACGACGCAGCAGCTCGGACTTCGCCAGGCTGCTCTTCGGAGGTCTCAGGGCCACACGGCCTGGAACCAAAGGCTCTGCCACCCAGGTAAACCGTCGAGGTTCATTGTGGAGGCTGGTGTGGTTTTAAGTCTTAGCTGCAACTTTTGCACAAAATCTAAGTTTCTAAAAGAATGGGAGAGTTGCTACAGAAATTGTATTCACTGAATACAGTACTGGCATGTCATCACGAACACCTGCCCTGGGCTACTACGGTTCACCAGCAGGAATCCAGTTTACAAGCTGGGCTGGGCTGCGCCGAGGGTGGCCCGACGTGGCGGGCAGAGCCGCAGCGGAGCACCATGGGGGAGGATGATGCAAGCAGGGAGGGAGCCGATCGGGGTTTCACAGGGCGGAGGCACCACCACCATCCGCTCTCAGGGTCCCCAATCGCACGCTAAGGTGGCGTTTCCGCTTTGGAAAACGGGGAACCACAAAAGTGAGGATACCTCACTACCCGCGGAAGCAGCACCTAGACTGACAGAACCAGGCTTGGGACCGCGGAGGGAGACGGGCGGCCCCGGGGCCGGGATGAGCCGCGCACTAGAGCTCATTCGCTGGGGGAAAACACGGCCTCGGGGGCGGCTGCGAGCACGCTGGTCCTGCGCCACTGGGAGTCACCACGGCCCCACCCGGCGAGGGAGGGGGCAACCACCATCTTCCCAGAAAGCCGAACCGATAGTCCTGCCCCACTGTCGCGAGACCGCAAAGGCCTGTGGGAAGGGCGGAGAGGGGAAGGGAAGGAAGTCCGACCCCGGGCTGGAGGCGGGACGAGGCCGCGAGTGGAGGCCCAGGAAACGGAGGGCGGGGGAAATGTGCGATTGACGCAGCCTGCGAGCCAATGAAGCGCGAGCTCGGGCGGGTCTCCGGCCAATGGGTAGTACGGCCCGTCGTGGGGGGCGGGCGCCGGGGCCGAGGGTAGCTTGAGCGCGGCGGCGGCGTTGTTCAGTCAGAGCGAGAACATTCCAGAGGTGAGTCCGCGGGGGGCGGCGGCCCGCGCCCCTGCCCAGCGCTCCCCGCCCCTCCCCTCCGCGGGCCGCCGGCGGGGGCAGGCACCGCCCGGCCGCCCGCGGCTCACAGCCGTGTCCCCGACCAGGTCGCCAGGCTCGGCGTTGCCGGTGTGGACGCGGACGTCGCTGGGACAGCCCCTCCCGCTGCTCGGCGGCGGCACCTGCCCAGCCGCTTCTCCGCTCGCCACCCGCCCCGCCGCTTCGGACCCGGATTCCAGCGCCTCTTCCTCCCAGTCCCGGGCGAGCCGCGTTGGGTTTATGTCTTTATTTGACGAAAACGGTGAGTCGCGGGCGGCGGGCCATGGCGGCGACAAGATGGCGGCGCGGCCGCGTGACCCGCCGCGCGTGTGGCGCAGTTTGGGGGTGGGGGGGAGGCCGGCCTGGGCGGGAGCGCGCGCGCGTGCGGGCGCCCGGCTGACTCAGGCCCGGGGCGCGTTTGTGAGTCACGGCGGCGGCCGCCGCTCCTCCACCGCCCGGCCGGGAGAGGCGCGGCGACGAGCGCCCGCCGCGGCGTAGCCATGGGGACGAGGACGAAGGTGGCAGCGGGCGGGGGGGCGGCGGGGTCCGCGCGGAGGCTCCGGCGGGCCCATGGCTCCCGCCGCCGACCTGCCGCTCTGAAGTAAGCCGGCCGCGGGGGACCTGGCCCGGCGCTGCCCGTTTCAACGGCGTCCGGCGGGGGAGGCGCAAGTGGATGAGTTGTGGGCCGGGTGGCCGGGCCGGGGAGTGGGGCCGCGTCGCCTCCCGGCGGTTGAGACGCCGTCGGTCACTCGCTGGGCGCAGGGCTCGGTGACACGCCCGCGGCGGCATTTCCCTGCTAGACACACAGTTGGTCAAAATGGAGGGCACACCTCTAGAGTGTCACCTGCTTGACACCTGAACCGGCTGGCTTGGTAGCCTTAGGAGAGTTGGGGAAGCGCTCGGAAGCGGGGCATGGCGTGATGGATGGCGTTAAACCTCGGGGATGTGTTTTGTTTTTTTTCTCGGTTTCTCTTTCAGAGCTGTTGCGCAGCCATTGGTACCTGTATTGGGGAAACATAGCATACAAGCAAGAAGCTTACAGCCTCAGTGGCGAAAAATTTTTCATGTCAGAGACCGAGAACTCTTGCAGTCGTTTATGTCATCCCTTCTTCTCCAGACAGAAGATACCAAAAAGTTGCAATCAAAGATCTCTTCATCTTATTGATAAAGCCACTAATAAGCCAAAATGTCTGTCAACGTCAACCGCAGTGTGTCAGACCAGTTCTATCGCTACAAGATGCCCCGTCTGATTGCCAAGGTAATACCCATCTTTGTTTTATAGGATGTCAGTCTATAATCCCTCTCCGTAGGTTTTGAAAGATTTGCGTTTTACAGGCAAGACCATGCAAAATTGAAATTCTTATTTCCTTTAGGTTGAGGGCAAAGGAAATGGAATCAAGACAGTTATAGTCAACATGGTTGACGTTGCAAAGGCGCTTAATCGGCCTCCAACGTGTAAGTAAAGCTTCTAGGAGAAATCTGAACAGGTATATTACAGATGGAATCTTGACAGTTTTTCAGCTTTAACATGTATTTTGCCTGGACTGTATGTACGTTAATTACCTTAAGTGTTAAATTTGGAACCTTGGGCTTTAAACCAGTCCATTGGTTCCCCTAAGTTTGCTAAACTACCCATGCAACACACTTCATTAACACCACAATTTTAAAACATGGTGAATCTTGTGTAAGTGTAGATGAATAATTAGCCATTAGTTAACTATGATGAATTAAATCATTTCTTCAAATAGATCCCACCAAATATTTTGGTTGTGAGCTGGGAGCCCAGACCCAGTTTGATGTTAAGAATGACCGTTACATTGTCAATGGGTCTCATGAGGCGAATAAGCTGCAAGACATGTTGGATGGATTCATTAAAAAATTTGTTCTCTGTCCTGAGTGTGAGAATCCTGAAACAGATCTGGTGAGTGCCTTTGAGATTTTTTTGTCAATAAAAGGAAATCCATAAATCCGTACTTGCTTTTGGAATTAAGTTCTGTGATAACACTAAGTCATGATCTTGGTGAGGCACAGCTGACTTAATTGTAAGTAAAATACAAGACCACAAATTTTGGAAGTGTTTCTGTGTCTTTTTTTTTTTTTTTCCTTAAATGGGTTACTGAATAAAAATATGCTGAATTTAGATGCTTTCTGAGATGTTTTCATACTTTGTTCGAGAAATTTGTATGGCATTTTCATCTTATGGGTGACGTATTTGTTTTTATTCTCTTGACAGCATGTCAATCCAAAGAAGCAAACAATAGGTAATTCTTGTAAAGCCTGTGGCTATCGAGGCATGCTTGATACACATCATAAGCTCTGCACATTCATTCTCAAAAACCCACCTGGTAAGTCTTCATAATAAACCTTGAAGGCCTTAACATGAAGAAGTTGTTGAAAACAAAAATAGTTTGTCATTATAAAACTAGTTTAAGGAACTTTCAAAGTTTCTACTGTATTTTACTTATTAGCTATAAGGTTTCATTAAAAAGTGTGTTATTTTATGTATCACTACAAGTGAAAAAGGCTGCTAATTAAGACGACATCTTAGGTTTGAGGAAACAGATTGTGATAGGAGCTCATCAAAGGATCTACTTTGGGGGCTGGAAAAGCTTACCTCATTAAACTTGTGTCCTTAGAACATTGCAAGCAACACTCTGTGGCAGATGATCAAAGCTGTCTGACACAATTTGAGCTTGCTATAGCAAGGAAGCCTAACCTATTCCGGTGTTCTCTCCTCTATGAGACAAGCCGTTATATAGGCTTAAACAGTGTTCTGTTAAGTAAAGCTGAGTTTTGAGGTATGTCCCTGTTCACACTTACGAGGACCATCTTTTGACTACCTGATAATTGGAGTCATCACCATTTAGGCTTATCCAGTAGTTTAGCACCCTTAATGATTTTTGTCACTGTTTTTTGCCAGATAATCCACCTGTGGAAAAAATCCACCTATGAAAGGCAGTGGATTTGGTCTGCAAAGCCCTTTAGAGCTATAAGTAGGGGACTGATAGCAAGGGGCAGGATTTTAAATGTTCTGATGAAGCAGTGGCTCACATCTAATCCTTTGCTGCTCAGGAAGCAGAGAACAGGATGATTTTGGTTTGAGGTCAACTTGGGCAAAATGTTAGTGAGACCTCCATCTCAAGTCAGTAAGTTGTACTTGGTAGTACATGTCTGTCACCCGTCTACACAGGAGGCATAAAGAAGAGGATTGAAATCCAGGGCAACTCAGGCATAAATGCATCATTCTGTTAAAAAAATAACTAAAGCAGAAAGGCTGAGGGAATGCCTCAAGTGATAGTGTCTGCCTAGTAAGCATAAGGCCCTAAGTTCAAACCCCAGGACCACCCAAAAAAATGTTCTGATGGGTAGTGATGTAAGACATGGGACTAAATTTATTTCCCATCTATTTCCCTATAGAGAATAGTGACAGTGGTACAGGAAAGAAAGAAAAGGAAAAGAAAAATAGAAAGGGCAAAGACAAGGAAAATGGCTCCGTATCCAGCAGTGAGACACCACCACCTCCACCACCAAATGAAATCAGTCCTCCTCCACATGCTGTGGTGAGTGCAGGGTTGACAACCTGGTGGGTACTAAAATTGTGTGAAGTACCTGGCATTTGGTTGAGGAGGACAGACAAGATAAAACTAGCCTTCAGTGCATTACTACATCAGTATTTGTGGTTCCAAGTGGTTTTTGGTTGCTTGAATTAAGATAAATATATTTCAGGAAGAAATGAATTTGATCCTGTCAACTTGAGGAATCTGAAATTTTATTTTTTATATTTTTAAGACCATTTCCAAAGCATCTTTGTTTTTATGAACAGGAAGAAGAGGAGGATGATGACTGGGGAGAGGATACAACTGAGGAAGCTCAGAGGCGCAGAATGGATGAAATCAGTGACCATGCAAAAGTTCTGACACTGAGTGATGATTTGGAAAGAACTGTAGAAGAGCGTGTCAATATCCTGTTTGATTTTGTTAAGGTAAAACATTCGCTTGATCTACAAAATGAATTTCACAGCCTCAGCCTTTTAGATACTTATTACTTTCAGGTTAATTGATAACTACTTTCTGTTATCTTTTTGAATACTAATGCATTAATGTAAGACTTATTTTCACTCTTATTTTCAGAAAAAGAAAGAAGAGGGCATTATTGATTCATCAGACAAAGAAATTGTTGCTGAAGCAGAGAGACTGGATGTAAAAGCCATGGGCCCTCTTGTTCTGACTGAAGTTCTTTTTAATGAGAAGATTAGAGAACAAATTAAGAAATATAGGCGCCATTTCCTAAGAGTAAGCAAGTTGTACCCATAGTTGAAATTATGGCTGTGTGACCTTGGGACTGTTGGCTTTAAATTACTTCTAATTCATTGTCATTCTGAAAAAACAGATAACTGACCACTTTAAAAGCCTGTGATCCATATGTGAATGCTGTATGTGGGTTCTCGTAGATACAGTAGTACAGGGTATCTGTATTTACCTTTTTGAACTACTGTCCTATGGGCCACACCTTTAAGGAACAACCTTAAGAAAATTAATGTATATTTGGATATTGGAATTACCAACTTTGAACACGTTAAAATTCTTGTTATTGCCTACTGTCTATTTGCAGTTTTGTCACAACAACAAAAAAGCTCAGCGGTACCTTCTTCATGGTTTGGAATGTGTGGTGGCAATGCATCAAGCTCAACTCATCTCCAAGATTCCACATATCTTGAAGGAGATGTATGATGCAGACCTTTTAGAGGAGGAGGTCATCATCAGCTGGTCAGAAAAGGTGGGGGATGTATCAAGAAATAATTTATAATGGCTAGTCTCTCTCTACTTTAAATTGCAGTCCCTGTGTTTGATTATAACTGGGTATTTTAAAGCTTCACTAGCAAATTGTACCGAAATTTTTTTAGGCCTCTAAGAAATATGTCTCAAAAGAACTTGCCAAAGAGATTCGTGTCAAAGCAGAACCATTTATAAAGTGGTTGAAGGAGGCAGAGGAAGAATCTTCGGGTGGTGAAGAAGAAGATGAAGATGAGAACATTGAGGTAAATACTGATGGAATTCTTTTTGGTGGTACTGGGGTTTGAATTCAGGGTGTCATGCTTGCAAGACAGGTATTCTACCACTTGAGCCATTCCACGAGCCCTTGTTTTGTGTTGGGTTTTTTTGTTTTTTGTTTTCCCCATGAATTTTTTGCCAGGGGCTGGTTTCAAACTTCGATCCTCTTGATCTCTGCCTCTTGAGTAGCTAGGATTACAGGCATGAGCCACCAGTGCCCAGCAGTGGTTGGTAATACGTGTTTGAGATTAAAAGAATTGTGAGTGGTAACATGAAATGACAATACAGGGTGATTTCTGATTTAAGATTAAAGATGAATAAAACATAGTCTCTCAATTTGGAAAATGTTTTGTTTGGGGGTTTTTTGGTTTGGAGTAGTGCTGGGTATCAAACCCAGGGCTTTGTGCATGCTAGGCAAGTGCTACATCCCCACCCTGGAAAATAATTACATTAATTGAATAATGAAAATCTAATCTCAGATTATGGAATAAAGATCATGTCACATAACTGATGAGTTTTTGCATGATGAAATTTTATCTTAAAAAATAGTGCATCTAAGCACTTTTTCTCCTTCATGACACCTAAATTTTTTTTCCCTCTTTTTTTTTCTTGTCGGCAGTAGGTATATGAACTCGGCCTCGTGCTTACTAAGCAGGTGCTCTAACCTCTTGAGCTTCTCTGTCAGCCCCATTTTTGTGATGGTTTTTTCTAAATAGGGTCTCATGAACTATTTGGAGCTGGCTTCAATCCTCATGATCTGTACCTCTTGAGTAACTAGGATTATAGGCTTGAGCCACAGGCACTTGGCTGTAACCCCTTGATTTCTTTTACACGAAGATTTGTTGGGATAACGGTATACAATTGGTAAAACTGTTCATCTTATCAGGTGGTGTATTCGAAGACTGCCAGCGTACCGAAAGTTGAAACTGTGAAGTCTGACAACAAGGATGATGACATTGATATTGATGCCATTTAAAAGGATGGATGCAACCTAGCTTAACAGTGTAATGCTGCAAATTTTTCTCCATTATCAGCCAGAAGTGCAACATGTATGTGCAAAAGCTAAATGGCTTAACATCATGCTACACTTTATACTAAAAATTATTACTGTGAGTGGTCTGTAATTAAGCCCAATGAGACATCTAGGGAGTCCATACACATCAGTGAGCAGATGTAGTTTGCTTATTTATAGCATGTTTCTTTTGGAAAAACTAGTGGTGGACACATTTGGATCACATTATAGTTATAAAAAATAAAGATTTGATTTTGGTCATTCTTCGGATTTGGGGCTCTGAATGGCTTATGCTGAAGTAATTGGCTCCTTTTTAAAATATCGCACTATCATTTAACCTGAGTCCTTGGAGCCTGGTAGATAGTTAGGTGCTGAAACTATACAGAGCTCTTCAGCAGGATGTAAACAGATATTTATAATGACCTTAGTTGGCCATTAAGAAATAATAGTACTTTTGAAGTTGTATCTGTAGTTCCTTCAAATTGGCATCTGGTAATTCTTTTAGTACTAAAGGTGGACTGATAATGAAATGACAGTGCAACATCTTACTAAGAAGTGAAAATGACCTGAGTGTCCTATAAATTCTTTTAAGAAAAAGTTTTGAAACTTGAAATTGTGGTTTATCAGTTCATGTACACTTGCCCCAAATTGTAGTCTTTAGAGTCATGTGCATTGCACGTTGGATGAGCCAGGGAAATTATTACATTAACAAATAAGTATTTTATGTGTATGTAGTGGTTGCTTTGTACTGAGAGAAAACTTAAACTTTGAGGTGTAATTAAATAGTAAACTATGATTTTATTTGGGAGAAACAGGAAAAGGTGCACTTAATCTCTAGCAGAAACAGCATAGTTTTTCAGCTTTTACCCTTAAATTATAATTTCAAAATGTTTGGACATACTGTATCTTGTGTTCAGTGTGGTTTTTTTCCCTCCCCCTTCAACATTATGCTTTGTTTATTTAATGCCTTTTACATTTGGACACATGGCTTACGCTTTTTAGATTTTGGTTGCTATCTTGCCAAAATAAGTGTTAACTGTGTTTCAGGCTTGATTTTTTTTTTTTTTCCCTCAATGTCTTATTTAGAGAAAGTTAAAATCATACTTCTAAGTCAGGGCCTGTATTTTGGTTTAAGACTTGGGATATTTTTTATTTCACATTGAATATCACTGGGTGCACCTGAGAAGTCTGGATGATGGCCTCTGGGTGTAGTTACCTGGTGAGCCCATCTAGGGTTTGAATTTGGACATACATAAAAGATTTTTTTTTTAACCCAGTTAGTCGATGTAAAGTCACTTGATATCGATTCTGACTATGTTTGAGTAATCATCTTCAAGGTAAAAATTTGGCATTTATTCCTTTAAACAAAAAGTACATTCTGGGAGTTTCTGAGGGTCCATGTTAATTTTGTGGGCACGCTGGCTCATATCATTCACCTCTTATTGCTTTGTCATCCATCTCAGATGATGAGACTTTTAATAACATGTATGTAAAGATTTTTCACATTGAAACTATACAAACATTTGATAAAAATAAAAACCTTGTTAGCTTGATATTTTAAGGAATTGAAACCTAGCAATCTTACTGGAAAACGATTATCTCCATCTACCTTTTTGATAGAGCATGGAGAGTGTGGAACAGGAGCCATATACCTGGAGGGAAAGTGCTGTGTCACACCAAAGAGAAAGGGTTTTTGCAAACTCAAATGTCTCCAAGGTTTCAAATTCTGATGCAAAAGGCCTGTTTACTGTTATTAATTGGAATTCTATAGATCAGCATACCCCATATCAAGCTGAGATTCTGTTGTAGAGCTGTGGGCTTTTGCTCTGAAAGGAAATACATTCAGGGCTTCTCAACACTAAGAAAAGGTTTTGGGTTTTGGACTAGAGTTGAGTCTGATGCCAAATTTCAGTGTAATTCAAATTTACATAATCTGGATTTTATTTAGAGGTTATTGTAATAGAGTAATCCTTTACTTTGCTCTATTGAATTGTCTTAAAATTTCCTGTTTCAAACAGCTACATTACTTGATTAAAACAATGTTAAAATTATATTTTGTCTTACCTTTAATATTAAAATTAACCTAAGGTTTTATTTTATAATGAGATCAAAGCCTTGAAAACTGGACTGCTTTGGAGTTGTGTTGGATGTTCTTCTGCAGGAATACTTGTGACTCATGTGCATAAAGTACATTGGTCATTTCATTAGACTACTGGCTTAAGTTTGATGCTCTTGTGTTCTGTGAATTGAAAGTCTGCCTCAGTTTTTCTTGATACCTTAAAATGTGCTTACTGGGGAAGTTAAATATATAGCTGTATAAACTTGCAATGCAGCATTAGCTCTCTTCATAAAGAAATGGGGAAGATGACTTTCTGAAACCAGGAGGCTCTAGTTTAGATCCTCAAGAAAGGACAGGAGGGATTCTCTAATCCAGCGCTTCCCACCTGAGAAGAATGTTGAGTTTGGGTGTATTGAGTACAGACTTAACTGTTCAAACTCCAGTTCTCAGCAGAGGGAGAAAAAAGCCACCCAAAAACCTTAGCACACCTTGAGCCATTTCACCAACCCTTTTTTGTGATGTGATTTTTTGAGATAAGGTCTCAAGAACTATTTGCTCAGGCTGGTTTCAAACTATAGTCCTCTGCATCTCTGCCTCCTGTGAATACTAGGGTTACAGGTGTGAGCCTCTGGCACCTGGCTTGATAATGGGGTCTTAAGCTTTTTTGCCTGGGCTGGCCTCAAACTGCAATCCTCCCAAGCCTCTGCCTCCTGAATAGCTAGGATTACAGGTGTGAGCCTCACTTGGGGTTCAAATTTAGGGTCTTGTGCTTGCTAGGCAGGTGCTCTATCATTTGAAGGGTAAATGAGTAGCCAAAGGTCTTATCACCATCTTGTACACTAGAGTCTGACCCTGTGAGCCTTTGCTAATACATTGGGAGCTTGGGATTTGTGTCTCTACAGTAGGGATCTGTACTGTGGTCCTGGCCCAGCAGAGGTCCTTTCAGGAGTCTTGATAACTACAGAATATTTATCCTCAGTATCTGAACCCAATGGATACTAGGCCTGCCCTTTAGTTATTCAATGATTTTACATGGTTGATCTTCAGAATCAGCTGGATTCTGTCAAGGGCCCTCCCTGCAAAACTGGGATAATCATGTGGTTGATGGATGAGTATAACCTACATGCAGCACTTGAAGCCCTGCTGGAAGATCCTGTGGTTGGAGTGTGCAGTGCCTGATGGGGGCAATAGAGGAAACAAGTTTGTCTTATGCTAGACCTTCAAGATACTGGAGCCAGTGCCACAGCAAACTCAAGGGCAGTGGGCAGCTGAAAGGAAAAAGCTGCTTTTGACTGTGAAGCCTTCGTTGCTGGGTACAATCTCTGCCTTAGGTAGCCCTTATGTCATCAGCAACTCTCAATTTGCAGTGATGTCCAGACCAAGCCAGCTTAGTGGCTATAAGCAGACCATGCCTTCATAGGATTCCTTAATAAATAGCAAACATGGCAAAATAGCCATAGCTAGTCCACTCTGTTGCTGACTTTTAGAGGCCTGTGCTGCAGACGTTAAGTCCATGACTCCCATGTGTCACTTGGGTGGGAAAGTTGGCCCAAAAACTGACAGTGGTGGCCTTATCCCAGGAACTAACCACAAGAGAAGTCAGCTTGCCCTGGCAGCTGAGGGAGCTTCCCAGGAAGAACACCTGCAAGGTGGTTAGGTAAAGAATGGAATGATGTGTGAGAGATGGAAGACTGTACAAGGTCAGTCAGTGGGTGAGGTGCTTGGCAAAGGGATGCTTCCAAAAGTACACACTGACTGGCGGCTCAAGATTGATGCTTCTCATAGGAAACAAGCCCAAAGAAGAAGGTGCCCTGCCCAGGGACCCACAGCAAACCCCCTACATGATGGCTTCTTCCCAAAGTGGCACTGTCCCTTGAATGGCCATTGCCTATACCAGGAAGGATGTAGGTTAGTGATAAGAGAACTATATGGTCCTTCAAGTGGTTACACAGTGGGGAGAAGACAGTGTAGCATTTAGAGGGGCCTCAGGAGGTTGGAACTAGTAGAGGCCAGGAGGCATCTGAAGGGAGCCTGGGATGATCCTAGAGAGAGGCCGGGTGCCAGCTACTTGGGCATCACGTGGGTCCCTGAGCTGCCATGTACTTGGCCTTGGACAGGCTCACACCAGACTCCCGAATTCACCCACACACATCCTGGAGTTGATTTCGTGGCAGAGACAAAAGGCTAGGGGATACTAAGGGGAAGGAGAAAACTGGAGAGATTTGAGGATAGCATCAGAAGAGCACCAGAGCTGGTTCTCAAAAGTGAGTAAATTTGCCTGGGTTTTAAGAGTTTGGATCTTAACTGTCCCCCAAAGGCCATGTGCTAAAGGCTTGCTTGGTGGCCAATCTGTGGATATTGGGAGGTGGAGCCTAGTGGAAGGAAGTTAGCTCATTGAGGCCCAGGACCTACCTTTCTGCTGTGCATTCCTGCTATGTTCTGCCTTGGCACAAGCCAGGTCACCATGGATTGAAGCCTCTGAAACTGAGCCAAAATAAACTTTTTCTCCTTTTATGGTGATTATTTCAGGTATTTTTTTCTGTGGTAAAAAGCTGACAATGGGAAGTATGGGAGAAAGGCATTCTTGGAAAGTGGAAGCTACTCCCATGACTGACCTGAGACTGACTGGTGGGTGGTAGGGATGAGGATAGAGGAGGGTCAGCCCCTCATGGGCAAGCTCCCACTTGCCATCCCCCTGCTGCCAGGGAAGCGAATCTACCATGTTGAGAAAAGGGAGAATAGAGAGCTGCTGTGTGGCTGACAGCAGCTGTAGTGGAAGACTGACCAGATGGACATGCACTTGAACCTGGGCAGGATGAGTCCACAGACATCCTTCACCATCCTGAGGACACAATGTCCAGGTTGGAAAGATGAGTAGGCCCAGTCCCTGTCCCACAGGCAGCAGAATCAAGTCCTTAGGAGCAATGGAACCTCCCTTTGGAGACCAAGATCTCTTTGCCCAGGTGCCAGTGGCTCATACCTATAATTCTAGCAACTTGGGAAGCTGAAATCTGGAGAGTCGCAGTTTGAAGCCAGTCCACAGCAAATTGTTCTCAAGACCCCCATCTCCACAATAAAAAGAGCAAAATGAATTGGGGGTATGGCTCAAGTGGTAGCGTGCCTGCTTTGCAAGTGCAAAGCCCTGAGTTCAAACCCCAGTCCCACCAAAAAATAAAAGACCTCCTTTTCAGAACCTGCCTACAGGATACACAGAAGTTCAGTGTCTGAGTGGCCCCAGATTTTCTAAGTGGCCTAAGTCAGGACAACATAATGCAGTTGCAGATTTGGGGTCCTTAGATGCGATCACAGTTCTGTGTTAAGTTAGTCATTGGGCATTGTTAAAAAGCAAGCAATCAAAAACTGAAATTAAGAGGGCTACCCAAGCAATTTAACTTTATAAAATTGTATAATTGAAAACGTGGAGCTGGATGCTCATGGCTCACGCCTGTAATCCTAACTACTCAGGAGGCATAGATCAGGAGGATCACGGTTCAAAGCCAGCCCAGGCAAATAGTTTGCAAGACCCTTTCTTAAAAATTCATAAGAGGCTGGTGGAGTGGCTCAAGGCATAGGCCCTGAGTTTAAATCCAGTACTGCCAAAAATAAAAATAGTGTAGCTTTTTTTTTTTTTTTTTTTTTTTTTTTGGTGGTGTGGGGGTGAGTGGCACTGAGGACTTCATGCTTGCTAGGCAGGCAGGCACTCTACTGCCTGAGCAACTCCACCAGCCTTCGTGCGCGTGTGTGCGTGTATGGAATCCAGGTCCTAGTGCAGCTATACCCCCCAGCTTTTTTTTTTTTTTTTTGCGGTACTGGGGCTTGAACTCAGGACCTTCACCTTGAGCCACTCCACCAGCCCTGGTTTTGTGAAGGTTTTTTTAAGATAGAGTTTAACGAGCTATTTGTCTGGGCTGGCTTCGAACTGCAATCCTCCTGATCTCTGCCTCCTGAGTAGCTAGGATTATAGGCATGAGTCACTGGCTCACAGCATATATACATACTTACATGAATGACACTTTTTTTTTTTTGGTGGTACTGGGGTTTGAACTCAGGGCCTCACACTTGCTAGGCAGGCACTCTACCACTTGAGCCACTCCACCAGCCAGCTTTTGTTCTTTTGAGATAGGGTCTCGCTATGTAGTTCAGGCTGGCCTCAAATTCAAAATCCTGCCTCACCCTCCTAAGTGCTGAGATTATAGGTGTGCTACAACATACTGGTTCAAATTAAATTCTTTTTAATGACAAAACATAATGTAACCCTGAGTCACAGAGCCATTTGAGAAGAAAACAATTGGCCAAGGATTCATATGATAATGAAATCATTGGATAACCTTGCTATACAAACCTGCCTTGTAAGGATCCAGAGACACCAGCATGTCCAGGCTTGTAGGTATGTACTGTGTAATTCCAACTTTAGAACATTCTGAAAAAGCAACATTATGGAGACAGTTAAAAGATCATGGTGATAAGGGTTAGCAGGGAAGGAGACATGAATGAATAGGTGATACACAGAAGACTTTGGGTGTGCTATATATAGGTTTTGATAATTATCACAGTCAAGCTACTTCCATCACCTCACAACTTTTTGTATGTATGTGGTGTGAACACAAGATTACAGAGCACTCTTAGAGCAGTGAAACTACTTTGTGTGATACCACAGTGATGGATACATGTCATACATTTGCCCAAATCTATAGAATGTACAACACAAGAGGGACCCTAGTGTATGCTATGGTCTCGGTGATGGTGACGTGTCAATGCAGGCTCACATGTGGTTGGAGATACCCTGCTTGGAGGGAGATGATGGAGAGGGAGTACTTCTGCTCAATCAGAAATAACAGTTCTGTGTAGGAGGTAGAGATGGGAGGATCATGGTTACAAGCCAAAGGGAAAAAAATGTGGTGGTGCATATGTGTAAGACCAGCTATGCAGGAGGCAGAAGTAGGAGGAGTGCAGACTGACCTTGGTCAAAAAGATTAAGACCCTGTCTGAAAAATAACCTAAATCAAAAAGGGCTGTGGGTCTGGTGAAATGGCTCAAGCAGTAGAGTATTTGCCTAGTAAGCGTGAGGCCCTGAGTTCAAACCCCAGTACCACCAAAAAAAAAGGGGAGGCTGGAGCTATGGCTCAAATGGTACCACAAGGTCCTGAGTTCAAACCACTGTACTGAAAAAAAAATTGTTCTACCTAAGAGATTTAACTCAGTGGTAGCGCATATGCTTAGCATGCATGAGGCCTTTGATTTGATTCCTAGCACTACAAAAGACAGAAAAATAATAAAAAATAGTTTGAATGCACCTGATGAAATACCAAAATGTAAATGGACCACAATAAAATACCACTACACACCCACCTGAAGAGCTAAAATAAAAACTTGACACCACCAGATCTGTTGGAGAAACTGAAGTCTTCCGCACTGTTGGTTGGGGTATAAATGGTACAAACACTTCAGGAAACATTTGGTGGTTTCTTACCAAAAAACAACATACATCTTCCTCAGGGACCAACAATTCCACTTCTAGAGAATTCTACATCCAAAAGAAACAAAAGCATATATTTTTACAAAGACTCCTATAGAAATAGTCATAGCAGCCTTTTCATAATATCCTCACCTCCATCCATCCCAATGACCCTTTACAGGAGAATGGACAGATTGCACCGTATTCGTAACCCTGGGACATTACCAGTAAAATGGAATAGATCACTGATGCACACACAAAATTCACAAATCTCAAAAACATTGTACTAAAAGAAGCCATACACGAGGATGCGGGGAAAAAGGAACCCTCTTACACTGTTGGTGGGAATGTAGACTAGTACAACCACTCTGGAAAAAAATTTGGAGGCTACTTAAAAAGCTGGACATCGATCTACCATTTGATCCAGCAATACCACTCTTGGGGATATACCCAAAAGACTGTTACTCCAGAGGCACCTGCACATCCATGTTTATTGCGGCACTATTCACAATAGCCAAGTTATGGAAACAGCCAAGATGCCCCAGCACTGACGAATGGATTAAGAAAATGTGGTATCTATACACAATGGAATTTTATGCAGCCATGAAGAAGAACGACATGTTATCATTCGCTGGTAAATGGATGGAATTGGAGAACATCATTCTGAGTGAGGTTAGCCTGGCCCAAAAGACCAAAAATCGTATGTTCTCCCTCATATGTGGACATTAGATCAAGGGCAAACACAACAAGGGGATTGGACTTTGAGCACATGATAAAAGCGAGAGCACACAAGGGAGGGGTGAGGATAGGTAAGACACCTAAAAAACTAGCTAGCATTTGTTGCCCTTAATGCAGAGAAACTAAAGCAGATACCTTAAAGCAACTGAGGCCAATAGGAAAAGGGGACCAGGAACTAGAGAAAAGGTTAGATCAAAAAGAATTAACCTAGAAGGTAACACCCACGCACAGGAAATCAATGTGAGTCAATGCCCTGTATAGCTATCCTTATCTCAACCAGCAAAAACCCTTGTTCCTTCCTATTATTGCTTATACTCTCTCTACAACAAAATTAGAGATAAGGGCAAAATAGTTTCTGCTGGGTATTGAGGGGGGGGAGCGGGAGGGGGTGGAGTGGCTGGTAAGGGAGGGGGTGGGGGCAGGGGGGAGAAATGAACCAAGCCTTGTATGCACATATGAATAATAAAAGAAAAATGAAAAAAAAAAAAAGCCAATAAATTACAATATTTCCCTTCAAAAAAAAAAAAAAAAAGAAGCCATACAGACTGGGTGGCATGGCTCAAGTGATGCCTGCCTAGCAAGTGTGAGGCCTTGAGTTCAGACCCCAGTACCACCCCCAAAAAATAAACTTTTTAAAAAAAATTCAAAGAAGCCTTACAAGAAATACATATGTAGAACTCATGTATATGAAGGTATAGAACAGGCTACACTAATCTCTGGTGAGAAAATTGAGACAGATTGCTTCTGCTGATAGGTGGGGTGGGGATTGATAGATTGTCAGGAAACTTCCTGTGATGACAAAGATAATTCGTGGGGTTTTTCTGTTTTGTTTTTTGTTTTGTGTGTGTGTGTGTGTGGTCCTGGGGTTTGAACTCACGGTCTTCCACTTGCTAAGTAGGTGCTCTACCACTTGAGCCATGCACCCAGCCCGGTATTTTGTGTCTTGATAGAAGTCTGGGCTACCTTCTCCAAAATTTGTTCTTTTCATTGCATGTGAATTTTACCTTTAAAAAGAATCAAGTATTGCACTCTGGTTAAAAAGGTGCATGTAAAAGTGCTTATGACTGAAGTATGTTGATGTCTGTAACTATCTTTGAAATGCATCCAAGACAGATAGATTGGTAGTCAGGTGCTGGTGGCTCACACCTATAATCCTCACTACACAGGAGGCAGAGATCAGGAGGATCTCGGTTCAAAGCCAGCCCAGGCAAATAGTTCACAAGACACTATATCGAAAAGCCCCAATTCAAAAAAGGGCTGAAGGAGTGGCTCAAGTGGTGGAGTGCCTGCCTAGCAAGTGTGAGGCCCTGAGTTCAAACTCCAATACTGCCAAATAATGCTCTGTGGATGTTGTAGGTCAAGGGACTCAAGAAGCCAACTCTGGGACACAGATTTGCATTTAGGCAGTTTCTTGATATCCACACTAGTGAGGAAGTGAGGGATGGCCAGAAGGAGGCTGAGGTGGGACACAGTCACAACTGAAGCCTCAGTTGACCTACAGGGATCTCTGGAGCTGGGGTGACCCTGCAGAGGGTATACTGAATTTGAGCAAGAAAGCTGGACTTTGTACCAGGTACTGGATTTGGGTTGTCCGCAGGCAGGTGATAGCACAAGGGGTTTCTTCTTCCACTGAGAGAAGTTTTTGGAGAGTTGATCTGTTTGAGAGCCAGCGGGCAGAACACTCCAGGAAGGTGAGAGGAGGGACTGGCTTTATCATGGGTGGGGTTGGGTTCTAGGGCTGGGAGAGATCTGGGTCCCAGCATATCCTGTCAGGCTTTGTGTGAAGCTGATAAAGAACATTAATGCAGGGGCCGGTGGCTCACACCTGTAATCCTAGCTACTCAGGAGGCAGAGATCAGGAAGATCTCAGTTCCAAGCCAGCCTGGACAAATAGTTCAAGAGACCCTATCTCGAAAAAACCCAACACAAGAAAGAGCTGGCCAGGTGGCTCAAGTGGTAGAGTGCTTGTCTAGCAAATGTGAGGCCCTGAGTTGAAACCCCAGTATAACCCTCCCTTTCCCTCCCCCCAAAAATCATAACATGTCAACAACAAAGGCACAAGCCACCCTATTTAAAAATTGGCAACGGACTTGAACAGCTATTTCTCCAAAGAAGAATCTACAAATGGTCAATGTGCACATGGACGGATGCACCAGTCAGTAGAGAAATGCAAAACAAAACCACAGTGAGCTACCACTTCACGCTCACTATCATGACTATAGTAATTTTTAAAAAAATAATAGCACTGGGGGTATAGCTTAGTGGTAAACCTAGCATATACAAGGCCCTGGGTTTACCCCAGCAATAAAAATAATAATAGGCTGGGCATAGTGGCAATGGAGGATCACAATACCAGCCCACCCAGGCATCAAGTGGGACACTACATGAAAAATACCCACGGCAAGTGGTACAGCACCTGTTTAAGCAAGTGTGAAACTCTCAGTTCAGGCCCCAGTACCACCAAAAAACAAAAAAATATATTGGGAGCTGGACATGGTGGCTCACATCTGTAATCCCAGCTACTCAGGAGGCAAAGATTGGTAGGATAGTAGTTCTAGGCCACCCCAGGCAAAAAGTCCACAAGACTCCATCTTAACGGAGAACTAGGTATGGTGGCGAGTGCATGTGATCATAGCTTTGAAGGAGGCATAGGTGGGAGGATTGCAGTCCAAGGCCAGCCCAGGCAAAACTTCAAAAGACCCTATCTGAAAAATAAGTAAAGCAAAATAGGGCTGGTGGAGTGACTCAAGTTGTAGAGTACCTGCCTAGCAATCAGGTACTTGAGTTCAAACCCCAGTACCACCAAACAAACAAACAGACACAAATGTTCATAGCAGCACTGTTCACTATTCACAAATAGTTATGAGGTGAGAACAGCCCAAATGTCCATTGATGAATGGATCAGCAAAATGTGGTGCATCCATTCAATGCAATATGGATTGTTCAGACATAGAAAGGAATGCTATACTAATAATTATGCTACAATGTAGATGAATCTTGAAAACATGCTAAGCGAAAGGAGCCAGACACAAAAGGACATATTGTATAATTCCTTTGATGTGGAATAACCAGAATAGGTCAATCTACAGACAGAATACTGTAGGGGCCTGCGGAGGAGGGACTGCTTAATGGGCATGGGGTTTCATTTTAGGATGACCCAACTGTTTCAGACTAGAGAGAGGTGGGGGCTGCACAAGATTGAGCATGTGCTGAATGGCATAGTCTACTTCGAGATGGTTCATTTTGTTAATAAACAAAAAGGATACACTCTTACTGAAAGACAATTACTATACCCAGGCGTTGAAGTAGGTGTTATGTACAGTCATCTTCCTTGTTTTGGGGAGTGTACAGTTACACCATAAGAGTTACTTTTTAAACCATGAAAGCAGAAATCAAAATAATAATAAAAGCTGGGACAGAATAGGCAGTGGTGGTGGTGGTGGACAGAGTTGCCCAGGGAACCCACAGCAGCCATGAGGAGGGTATAGAACCACAGAGCTGCACTAGACCATGACAAGAAGAGGTGGCATGTGTGATTGCCACAGTAGCCACCAAAATGATAGTGAACCTGGGAAAGGGATGACAGCAGGCAAGAAAGGAAAGAGACACACAACAGATGGGTGGAAAAGAAGAGGCAAGGGGCTGGAGGTGTAGCTCAAGTGGTAGAGAGCCACCTAGCAGGCACAAGGCTCTAGTTCAAACCTTCTCCGGCTCCCCATCACACACACGCACACACACACACACACACACACACAAAAGGTAGATCTAAACCCATACATATCATCAAAGAAACTAAATTTAGAGTCAAAAGCAAAGATTATAAGATTTGATTTTTTAGAAATTCATTATATACTATTTAAAAGAGACACATTTAGCTAGTGGAATGGTTCAAGCAGTAGAGTGCTTGCCTAGCAAGTATGAGGCCCTGAGTTCAAATCCCAGCCCTACAAAAAATAATAATAAAAGAGACACATTTGAGATTCAAAGATATGAAAAGTTGAGCTGGGTGCAAAGGCTTGCCCCTGTAATCCCAGCTACTCAGGAGGTGGAGATGGTAAGGATCAGGGTTCAAGGCCAGCCTAAGCAAAAAGTTGAAGAGAATTCATCTTAACCAATAAGCTGGGTATGGTGGCCTGACCCTGTCATCTCAGTTATGTTGGAGGGATAAATAGGATTACAGTCCAGAAAGGCCCCTGGCAAAAACAGAAGACCCTAACTAGGTCTGGTGGCATGGCTCAGGTGCCTGCCAAGTGCAAAGCCCTAAGTTCAAACCTCAGTACTGCCTAAAAAATAAATAAAAATAGTTATTATTGTAGGATTAGAAAGAAAAAAAAACAGAAAAATAACTACAGCAAAAAGGTCTTGGGAAAGTGACCCAAGTGACAGAATACCTACCTAGCAAATGCAAGACCCTGAGTTCAAACCTACTACTGCCAAAAAGAAAAAAAAGAAAAAGAGAGACCAAAAAATTAAATAACCACTAATAAAAATAATGTGATTATGGGAAGAGAGGTGGAGCTCAGTTGTGAAGTGCTTGCCTGACATGTGTGAGGCCCTGGGTTTTATCCCCAGCACCATTAAAAATATATATACATGAGTTTAAGCTAATCTAGCCCTACTGGGTACATTAAAATGGTATTCAAAGAAATATGAAATTAACCCAAAAGAGGGTAGGAAAGGTGGAACAGAGGGAAGGAAAGAACAAACAGAAAGTGGAACAACAGTAGACAAGATGTAGATATCAATAATGACATTAAATGTGACTAGACTAAACACTAAAAGGCAGACACTCTCAAGGTGAATTAAAAAACAACAAAACCCACACCACCAGTTATGTGTGATCCACATGATCTACATGATATAAAGACCCAGAGAGGTTGACAGTATGAGATGGCACAAGAAGGCTGGAGTGGCTCTACGTCAAACACAGTAGACTTCAGGACAGGGGATATTACCAGAGAAACCATAGACATTTCCTAATGATAAAAGATCAGTTTATCAGAAAGATACAGCAGGTGAATGGTTCGCAGAGCTTCAAAATACTTGAAGCAAAAATAGACTCAGTCCTTTACAGAATCAGACAGAAATGTTGTCTAGACACAGAGTTCATATATCAGATAACAACCTAATTCATAGCTGTAGGACTCTCCCCCTAACAGCCAAGGAACACACATCCTTTTCAAGTGCACAATCACGCTCCCCAACACGGACTATCTGCTGGATCCGTTTCTTACAAAGTTATGCATACACTTGCCATGTGACGGAGCAATCCCACTGCTAGGTATTTACCCGAGAAAAATGATAATGTACATTCACTCAAAAACCTATGCATCAACGTTTATAGCAGCTATATTCATATCTGCCCCAAACTGAAAGCAGGACAGATGTCCTCTAATCGATGCAGGAATAAGCAAACTGCAGGGCATTAATAAGATAGTGTACTACTCCACAATACAAAGTAACAAACTATCCATGTATCTGCGAAAGAATCTCAAATAAACCCCAGTGAAAACAGCCAGACTTGAAAGGCTACTGTATTAGTGAGCTTTGCATTACTACAAGGAAATAACTGAGTCAGGTTACTTATGAAGTAAGGAGAAGGTTTATTTACTCACAGTTTTGGAGGCTGAAGGGCATGGCACTGGCATTGGTTCAGTCCTCAGCTGTGTCACAAATGTCAATGGTCAGAGTGTGTGTGTACACAAGCAAGCGACTACATCTGGAGTGAAGAGACTTGTGGTGGGACCACACTCTGGCATTTATAACTACCCTTTTATAGCTACCAAAGGGACTGCTACAGAAATACCTCAGACCCCCCATGACCTAAGGACCTACCATAAGACCCCTGTCTCCCAACAGCATCACACTGGGGACTGAACATTTAATCACAATAGATCCTTAGGGGACACAAATTATACTCAATCCATGAACTACATACTGTATGATTCCATTTATATAACATCCTAGAAAGGCCAAACTATAAAGAAAGTAGATTAAGACAGATCAGTGAGTACCAGAACCTGGGAGAACGAAAGTGGCAGCAGGAAGGAAATTTTGAAGGTAATGAAATTTTTCTACTTTAATAGCCATGGTGGTTGTTGCATGACTATATGCATTTGTTGAAACTCATAAAACTGGATGGGCATGCCTATAATCCTAGCCACTTGAGAAGCAGAGAGCCAGAGGATCAAGGTTTGAGGCCACTCCAGGCAAAAAGTTCAAGAGACCCCATCTCAACAGATAAACAGGTGTAGCAGTGAGAGCCTATCATTCCAGCTAGGCAAGAAGCATAAATAGGAAGATGGCAGTTTAGGACAGCCCGGGCATTAAGAGAGAAACTATTAGAAAAATAATCAAAGCAAAAAGGAGTGACAGTATGGCTCAAGCGGTAGGGTGCCTGCCTAGCAAGCACAAGGTCCTGAGTTCAAACCCCAGTGCTGCAAAAGTTGTTCCTGTGGGGGGGACTGACTGGGTGAGAATACCATATTTCCTTTTTGTCCTGAAGTACATTGAGGCCTAGATTGAGACAATCCAACTGATGGTGGTCATCCGGATATCCACTGGGGTTTTGTTCCCATGACATTTTGCCAGAAGTGATGCTATAAACAGTGGTAGGTGGAATATTGACAGTCCCTGACCTGAGGCCTGATGGGAAATCCCTCCCAAAGTAAAAGGTAAATTATTGCACTGGCACCTCCCACCACTAGGAGGAAGTACAGCTCTTTCTGGGCCCCTTTGGGCTTTAGAGGCAGCATATTCCTCACTTGGAAATGTGGTTCCAACCTACTCATCAAATCACAGGGAAGATATTCAACTTGAATTGGGTCAAGAACAAAAAAGGGCTCTGAACAGGCTGGACAGCTGCACCTGACACAGCAGATGTGATGGAATCAGAAGTGCTAGGTTTTAATTCATTCCCACAACGCACACATTGAAAGCTTAATCCTGAAATTCACTTGTGAATGCTATTTGGAAGTAGGGCCTTGTGGAGGTAATTAGTATTAGATGAGGTCATGAGGGTGGGGCCCCCATGACTGAATTAGTGGCTTTAGTGAAGAGGAAGAGAGATGTCGGCAGTTGGCTCCATCTCATCATGTGATGCTCTGCACCATGTTCTGATATGACAAGAAGGCCCTCACTTTTTGCTTGTCTCATGCTTTTTGGGCTTCCCAGCCTCAAGAATCATGAATTCAATAAACTAATATGTGTTTGTTTGTTTGTTTTTTGGTGTATTGGGCCAGTAGGTTAGGTGCTCTAATGCTGGAGCTGAAGCCCCAGCAACATATATATATATACACATATATATATATATATTCTTTTTTTGGCAGTACTGGGGCTTGAACTCAGGCCCTACACCTTGAGCTACTCCACCAGCCATTTTTTGTATTGGTATTTTTGAGATAGGGTCTCACAAACTATTTGCCCAGGCTGGCTTCGAATTGCAATCTTCCTGATCTCTGCCTCCTGAGTAGCTAGGATTACAGGCATGAGACACCAACGCCCAGCTAACATATATTCTTAATAATTACCCAGTCTCAGGTGTTTTGCTATAGCAATAGAAAATGGACTAAAAGTCCTATGGTTGAAGAAGATGCTATGTAAAGTCTCTGGTGAGCCCCTATGGGAGAACCACAGTGCAGCCCCTCAGGTTCTGGAGAAAGTCACTGGAGAACAGTGAACTATTAACAAAGCAGGCCAGCCTTATTTCTTAGAAACTGAGTGTCCAATGAGACAGTGAGTGGCCAGTGGCCAGAATTTCCACCAAGGCTTCAGGTCAGGTGGGTCCAGCAGCAACCCACCATCAGGTGGAAATGCCACATCTGGGACATGGCTCAGCAGGTCCAGAGGGCCCAAATAGGCTGCACAAAACAGGTGGACCAAACTCCCAGGTCACCTGCAACAGTTGCTCTCATACCTGGCTCTCAACTCACACCTACGGCCTTCAGGGAGATTCTCGGTGTCAGCTATGAGGGGAGGAAAACTCCAGCTTGAATTAGATATGGAGGGGTTCAGCACTTGGAAGCAGGAGCAAATAGACTAGGGCCCCACTCATGGCTGTCTGAAAGACACATTCTTCCAAAGGGCAGAGCTTCCAGCAATCCATCAGCCACTTCAGTTCTAGAGAGAGAAATGGTCCAAGTAGGAGCATTGATTCAGGGACAGTAGGAAAAATACTTGTGAAGTGGAAATGCTATCGATGGATATCACTGTACACCTCTTAAGACCCAGTGTGTCAGCGGTGGCAAATTGGTAGCATGCATTGACTGGGCTGGGGATTTTCACACTGGGAAAATTGACAAACACTGTGAGTCAGGTTTCTACATATGATTTGCTTATTTATTTTTCTGTGGGTTGCCTAGAATTAAGGAAGTAATGGATTGCCTGAAACCATTATTTTGTTCACTGTGCTCAAAAACATGAAGAAAATTTTTTTTGGTGGTGGTGGTACTGGGGTTTGAACTCAGGTCCATGAGTTTGCTTGGAAGGGGCTCTACCCTATTCTTTTTCTTTTAAAGGTATTTTTCCACTGTTCTGAAACTATTATCCAGTTCCATAAGAAGTCATCCACATCACTGATGCACGAGGAAGTTCTAACATACATCTTCATTGTTTTATTTTGGTTTTCCTTATTAATGTAAACCAAATATCACCTGGTATTTGTATCAGAGCTACTCAGAGAGCTGACTGTCGGGAGCAAGGTGTGGAAGCAGAAACCCATGACCGCCACACTGGGCCACTCACCCAACAGGCTTCTCCAGCCTTGGTGGGTCTGAAGTCAAGTTGTGTGAGCCAGTGATTATACCATGGGAGACAGTCAAGTTTTGTTAGACCTAAGCCCCTCCTGCCACCTGGTCACTTTGGGCTTCTTGTAGCAAAGACTCAATCTGGGTAATTGCCCAAATCATTGATGAGGCCGTATATGGAGGAAGAGAGGAAGCCACTTGTTTGTGCAGCTGATTTGTGCCCTCTTGCTCAGCTTGCTCTGTGAGCACAGCAAAAATGCCTGACAAGGGAACCAGAGTTGGTAACCAGAGTCTCAGAGTCCACCTGGCATGTGAGCCACCTACCAAAGCTGGCTGGGCTGAGAGGAACTCAGAGAAGAAGGCGGCGGAAGCAGAAGGGAGGGAAAGAGGAGGAGGAGGAGTCGGGGAAGGAAGAGGAGGCAAAGAAGAGGGGAAAAGTGTAACCCAAAGAATCTTAGAGAAGATGCCCCTGGCCAGAGTGGTCTTGTAGTGAGAAGAAGGTGGGTCTGAGTGGGGCAGAAAGGCAAGAGCCTGGCTCAGATGCTGCAGCAAAGCCACCGTGCCCACTTCACACTGCTGCCCTCCAGACTTCTCCTAGGAGGCAAACAGGTATCTATCTTTCTTATTTAAGTATATATATTTTTTTCTGGTACATGCAGCTAAACCTAATCCTAACTGATACAGAGGGAAAATAAATACTTCCACTTAAGATGGGAGGGGTGCTGAGCACTGGTGACTCAAAAGTGTAATCCTAGCTACTCAGGAGGCAGAGATCAGTAGGATCACGGTTCAAAGCCACCCTGGGCAAATAGTTTAAGAGACCCTATCTCGAAAAATACCCGTCCCAAAAAAGGGCTGGTGGAGTGGTTCAAGTGGTAGAGTGCCTGCCTACCAAGCTTGAGGCCCTGAGTTCAAACCCCAGTACCACCAAAAAAGTAAGTAAATATTATGGGAAGGGTTTGGAAGAATTTCCTCACCTAACATCAGAGTAAATAGAAGGCAGAGCAGAGCAGCTTAAGATAAACATGAACCAATGAAAAGAAACACCATGGCAGATGTGCAAGCATGACATGGGGAGTCTGAAAGGGAAGTGCAAATGTCAGTGTTGTGAAAGACTAATAGAAAGCCAGGGGTTGAGGAAGTCTCCTAGATTAAAGGAGGGAGCGGTGAACTGAAGGTTGTGTCCTCCTGAATTCCTGCATGGATGTCTTTCACCCCAGTGTGACAGTGTTTGAAGGTAGGTTCTTTGGGAAGTAATTAGGGTTAGATGAGGTCAGAAGGCGGGGGGGCCTCATGATGAAATTAGTGCCCTTACAAGGGACACCAGAGAGCTCCTTGGCTTTCTTTTTTTCTACCAAGTGAGGACACAGCAAGTAGGCAGCCATCTGCAAGCCAGGAAGAGAGCCCTCACCAGAACTGCACCCTGATCTTGGACCATCCAGCCTTTAGAACTGCGAGAAGGCAAACTTCTGTTGTTGATGCTGCCCAACCTACAGTATTTTGTTAAGGTAGCTGGAGTAGACAAAAGACACTTTCCTACTAAATACAGTGTGTGATCCTTGTTTGGAATTTTTTTTTTTTAGTCTACAAAGGAAAATATGGCAATATTTTCTCAAACAAAAGAGAGTGTACAAACAAACCAGGGTGGAGGAACTTGATCCATGGCAGAGAGAAAGAAACTTCCCCTGCATCTCCACATAATGGACCCGAGATGACTCAGTGACAGAGAGTCAGAGCCAGCTCAGTGGCATGGAAGCTCAATGCAAAACAGGGCAGGAATGACTGATGACCAGGACACTGACTGCATTCTTTCAACACTGGGGTTTGAACTCAGGGCCTTGCACTTGCTAGGCAGATGCTCTACCACTTGAGCCATGCCCCAGCCGTTTTTACTTTAGTTACTTTTTGAATAGGGGCTCATGCTGATGCCTGGGCCAGCTGGGACTGAGGTCCTATTTGTGCTGAATAGCCGGAATGAGCATGCACCAAGTTAATGGGTCCTGCACCCAGCTTCTTATAGGTTAAGATGGGGTCTTGCAAACTTTTGCCTGGGATAGCTCCAATCAAACTGCTCTCCACCTCTTAAGTAGCTAGGAACATTAACTTTAATAGATTTCAAGCCCTGAGTTCAAACAATGCCCATCCCCCCAAACAATGCATGCCAGGTGAAAAGCAACCAAAGAAAGAAATAAGAAATATGCCAAGAAAATCTGATACAGATCAGTAGGCAAAGAGTTAGTGAACATCAAAAATAAAGACTTTTTGGGTGACCAGCCAGAAATATGTGGTCATCTGTAGATACTAGGTTGGCCTGCGCCTTGTCCACAATAGCATTTCATGCCAGCAGGCACAAGCCAATAAATGGTCACACAGCTCTAACAGAAGTGTGACCCTCCCCCCAAAGTATTATGCCTCAAGAAGTCATCATTCAAATACAAAGGTAACAGGGAGAACTTCTCCAATATGAACTTTTTTTTTTGGTGGTACTGGGGTTTGAACTCAGGGTCTAACGCTTGCTAGGCAGGTGCTCCACCACTTGAGCCACTCCACCAGCCATTTTTTATGTCGTTTTTTTTCGAGATAGGGTCTCAAGAACTGTTTGCCCAGGGCTGGCTTCAAACAAAGATCCTCTTGCTGCCTGCCTTTCAAGTAGATAGGACTATAAAGCATGAGCTACTGGTGCCCAGCTCGATGTGAACTATTATCACAAGGAACAGAGCAGCTATGAGCCTTTGGGAGATGCTCCTTAATGATGAAATGCCACCAGTGGAGGGATTTATCAACATCATAAACTCCAGAACGGAGAAGGGATAGCCCTGACCCACTTAAATACTGAAGCACAGTTAAACACATGGTGGGATACAGTTGCATAAGAGAATGCAAGTATATGCAGCAGGGAGGCCTCGAGGGGACTTCTGAAAGAACCAACAAGGTCCAATCATATGCGTGTGTGCGCACTGCAGCCTCACAGAAAAAGTCAGCTGATGATTGCTACAGTGGCTACGACCCATGGAATGAATGTGGCTCAGGTGTCCTTGCGGATGTGAAAAGGAACTTGAAGGCTACATATGACCTGCAGTTCCTGGATCCTGAAGCCCTGTGTGGAGGAGAGACCTGCCGCAATGGCTCATAGGGCCAGTGTCCTCCTGGCTTGAAAAGCCCCTACTGTCCAGTGCCTGAACAGGCTGCAGCTATAGTGGTGGGTCATGCAAAGGGCAGGGCACCCCACCTGTGACAAAAACGTGGACTACCTCAACTTGTGTTTTCTGAAATAACACCTCTGTGCCAGGGCAGGGGCATTTGGCTTTTGTCTAATGTGGCAGTTATCAAACTTTTCGCTCTCAGGACCCCTTTAACTCTTAAAACTACTGAGGGCCCCAAAGATCTTTTACATTTGTTGTTATATCAATAGTTATAGTTTTAGAATGAAAACTGAGATTGTAAAAATATTTATTAACTCGTTTTTAAGTGATAATAAGCTTATTACATATTAACAAATAATATATTTTTATAAAAATAATTGTATTTTGGGGGACTGGTGGAGTGGGTCAAGTGGTAGAGCACCTGCCTAGCAAGTGTGAGACCCTGAGTTCAAACCCCAGTACCACAAAATAAAATTGCATTAAAAAACAAAACTTACAGAGAAGTGCAGTGGCAATGACTGCAATTCCATCATGCTGGATGATCACTTATGTACAAGTGTTCAAGACCAGCCTGGGCACCATAACAAGACCCCCATCTCAAAAAGACAGAAGCAAAGCCAAATATGGTTGTACACACTTGGAATTCCAAAGCTACAGAAGCAGAGGCAGGAGAATGGCAAGTTTGAAGTCAGCCTGGGCTAACAATGGTGGCATTTCATCATTAAGGAGACTCTATCTCAAAAAAATTAATAAATAAAAATAGAAAAACTTATTGTCAAGTGGTGGAGCATTTGCCTAGCAAGCGTAAGGCCCTGAGTTCAAGCTCCAATACTACAAAATAAATTAATTAAAATTAAAAACTTATAATTTTGCATATCTCTCTAAAATGCAACACAGCAGGATTCTCTTTTATTTCTTGTTTGGGTTTTTTAAAAGAAAAATTACACATTATTTATAATCAGATATTAGATACTAAGAATCACTGGGTTGGTGGAGTGGCTCAAGTGGTAGAGCACGTGCCTAACAAGCATGAGGCCCTGAGTTCAAATCCCAGTACCACCAAAAATAAAAAGGAACAAAGAATCACTACTAGTTTTGTTAGCAATGACTATGGTATTGTTATTATGCATCTTACAGTTATTAATTCCTTACAGTTGGTTTTTTTGGGTTTTTTTTGCAGGGGGAGTGGTACTAGGGTTTGACCTTAGGACCTCATTCTTGCTAGGTAGACACTATTACTGCTTGAGCCACTCCACCAGCCCTTTTTTTTGTGAAGGGTTTTTTCAAGATAGGGTCTCACACTATTTGGTTGGCTTCGAACCATGGTCCTCTTGATCTCTGCCTCCTGAGTAGCTAGGATTACAGGCGTGAGCCTCCAAGGCACGACTCCTTACATTACAGGTTTTTTGTTTTGTTTTGTTTTTGTGGTACTGGAGATAGAACTCAGGGTCTTGTGCATGCTAGGCAAACACTTAACCACTAAGATACATCCCCAGGCTTCCTTGCAGTTTTTGAGGAACCCAATGGAACACTTATTACATGGAAACTTCGGTGCCTCCACACTGCTCTTTGGTGGAAAACCAAGCTTGATTTCAAAGCAACCTGAGAACAGAATTCGGGAAATCACGTTAACAGTGTGGCAGGGAGCACACAGACACCTGTCCATTTGGCAAGGTTGTCCACAGGGAGTCTCACCAATTCCTGCTGATTGCCTCACACCTACTCAGTTTCTCCTTCAAGTTGAATCCAAAAAGTAGTCTTGAAGATGCCTACATGTGTTTGTTACCCAAACACACATCCCACTTCAGGAAGGGACATCTGGGGCCAACTTGAGAGATCTGTGTAATTATTAAAATGGATATTTACATTGAGAATACAGTTAAGATAGCAGCTCTCTTCATTCACATTTTTAAAAGAATCACAGAAGTTTCATTCAGGTTTTAAGCAGCTGAGCTAGTAGAGATTCTTTCTCCATGTCATAGGAGGTGGATTACATTCAGTACCCCTCAGGCTGGCATCTGCAATGGCACTTCAATCAGAGATACTTTCTCTCTCTCTCTCTCTCTCTCTCTCTCTCTCTCTCTCTCTCTCTCTCTCTCTCTCTCTTATTGTTATTTGTTTGTTTTGAGACAGAGTCTCACTGTGTAGCCCAAGTTGGCCTCAAACTCTTGACCCTCTGGCCTCAGCCTCCTGAGTGCTGGGATTACAGGCATGTACAACCACGCCCAGGTTGATAAATAGGATTTCCATGTAATATATATTCCCACTAAACAAACTCATTCTTCTGCCCTTGTTCCAATGCTCTATGATACAACGGTCAGCTGGTCATTCTCTAAAAGCTGCTGGGCAGTCTCTTGATTGATTTGCACCTCGCTTCTCAGTCAGTGCAATGAGAATACCAGAAACCCACCTCTGGAGTCTTCAACTGCTGTGGTCTCTGTTGTTTTGCTTTGAGGGTGGAAGAGGATAAAGAAAACCTAATCTTACACTGACTGAAGGGAAGTAATATTTTAATAGCTTTACATAATTGTGGATATTCTTATTTGATGCTACACCTAAACTTCACAACTTTCTTTTTTTCTTTTTTTGGTGGGACTGGAATTTGAACTCAGGGCTTCATGAGTGCAAAGCAGGTGCTCTACCAGTTAAGCCACAGCTCCAGTCCATTTTGCTCTGGGTATTTTGGATATGAGGTCTTGTAAACTATTTGCCCAGGCTGGACCTGAACCTGGTTCCTCCCAATCTCAGCTCTACTCAAGTAGCTAGGATTACAGGTTTGAGCCACCATCACCCAGCTAAACTTGACAAATTTCTTAAAGGTTACTTACAGTGAGGAGTCTAGATCAGGATGAATTTGAAGAAGGCAAACAGCATTCTAGTATTATCATCACAATGATTTGACCTTAGGGACAGGTTCATGGCTTAAGTGATAAAGCACCTGCCTAGCAAGAACCAAGGCCTGATTTTAAACTCCAATACCACCAAAAAAAAAAAAAATGACCTTAAGTCCTGGCTTTGAGAATCATGTGTGGCTCCAATGCTAAAGAGGCTGGCAGCTCCAGAGTGGGGATCTCAAGCAGGATATACTAGAAGATGGCATGCCTGGGTGGGCACCTGAACCTACTGTGATCCCAAGAATCTTCCCGATCAGCTGTCTGACCTGGGGAGTGGTGAAGACCTGGTGCTTAGAATGGGTGAGGCCCAAAAGAGAGCCCCACTGGTGCCCCCACTGTTCAGCTCTGCTGCAAGTCCTTAGCACCCCTCTGTGTCTTTTTGGGGGGGTGAAGGTGTACTGGAGTTTGAACCCTTGTACTTACTAGGCAGGTGCTCTACCACTTGAGCCATGCCCCCAGCATTGGCCAAAGCTAGCACACCCATCCTGCACTTTAAGATACTAATTTAAAATTTTTTGAAAAGCCAGGTGATGGTAGCCTCTAATCCTAGTTACTCAGGATACACAGATCAGGAGGACTGTGGTTCAAAGCCAGCCTGGGTAAATTAAAATAAAATAAAATAAAACTTAGCTGAGGCACTGAATGGAGGCCAAGGAGGGAATGGGGGAGGCCTGTGAACTTTCTGGAGTGAGGACATCCTGGAGTGGGTGCAGGACAGGGCTCCCCTCAGCTGGGCCAGCCACATTGGGTCCTGCACACTAGGAGGCTGAGCCCTGGTCCATGGCTCCCAGGAGCTGGGATGGTTGTCCATCCCTGCCAACTTCCCTGGCCTCCTGGTTCCTGGTTCCAGGGCCACCAGAAGTTCTGCTCTGTTCCCTCCCTGTCTGCCCTGTGTCTGAAGGGGCCACACAAATCCCCTCCCCAACCCCGGCCAGGACTCAGCAGATGCCTGAGCCAGAGGAGTCAATTGCTGTCTTTCCAAAGGATGGATGGATGGCTGAGGACTCCAGGGTGGGCAGGGCTGGCACCCAGGTCCTTTTGCTCTCTCAGGGACCCTCTTGGCCCAGAGATCTGGTGTGTCCAAGAATTGTGCAGAGGCTCTGAAACTGTGACTTTATTGGCCAAGGCTAGCATACTGCAAGGATGACCTCTGGGTCTCTGTGTCCCCCAGGTGCCCAACACAACCCTACTATCCACCATCTACCCAACCCCAGGCTCTTGACCTCTGGTGTCAGCTATCTGGGGCAATCTCTCCCTCTCCTTTTATCTTTGTGTCTTTCTTTGTGTGTGTTGTCACTGGGTGAGTGGGAGTCCCTGGAGAGAGAGGGAGCCAGTGGGGACCTGGACTCAGCAGGTTCTTGTCTTGAATCACAAAATAAGAATTTCAAGTTGAGACCCAAAGCGAGCAAAGGAAAAAAGTGCATACCCAGACATGGTGTGGACACGAGTATTCTAACATTAGGGGTATTTATGGGGAAAAAAAAGTGGGTTTGGGATTTGGTTTAACCTAACCTGAGGATAAATCCCCCCCTTTGTTCTTGGGACCTGGTATACTTTAAACATTTTTTGGCAATTCTGGGATTTGAATTCAGGGCCATGTGCTTGGTGCTCTACCACTTTAGACATACCTCTAGCCCTTTTTTATGCTTTATTTTTCAGGTAGGGTCTCTTTGCCCAGTGTTGGCCTCAGACTGAGATCCTCCTATCTACAGCCTCCTGCATAGATCACAAGTGCATGCCACCAGGCCCAGTTTATTGATTGAGATGGAGTCTCACTAGTTTTTTGCCTGGGCGGGCCTAGAATCAAGATCGTCCCTGTTTCCAGTCCCCCCAAGTATGTGGGATTACAGATACAAGCCTCCACACCCAGCCTAGCTTCAGTCATTTTTACTGTTACACTGTTTTGAACTTATCAGCTGGGGCCAGAGATATCAAGTCTGTTCAGTTTACATTGTGACATAGATGTCTGTTTTCCTTGAGCATCCCTTTAAACAAAGGATGGGTTTCATCAGATGTTCCTTTTAAGCCAGGTCCTTTTTAAGGATAAGTATTTTTTCCTTGTAAGCTTTTCTGTGATAAAGGAGCAATTGCACCAAATGTTTCATTCCCAGGATAGTGTCTTTCTTCAAGATGTCCTTGCTCAGCTCCCAGAGCACAGTAATCATCCAAGCAAGGTCAGAGGTGCTGCTGTTCTGCTGTGAGACCCAAGGGAAAGGCATGCATACATTACACAATGTTTCTCTGAGTTTGGGGCTTTTGATTTCCATGCCTCATTTTCCCTAATCTATCTGCCTTGTGTGCATGCATGTGTGTGTGTGTGTGTGTGTGTGGTGGGGGGATGTATCTATCTTTTAATACAATGGGTAAAGGGACAAACTTTGGGATCAGTCTGGATATTCTCCTTCTTTTTAAAATAAACCATATGGAAACATAGTTAAAAACTCAAATGGAGCCCTGAGCATATGTTGAAAAGGAACAGCGCCCTGCCCCCCACCTCAAAGCAACCAATGGCAACTCAACTTTCTGTTTGAGGTTTTTCTGGTGACTAACATCTAATTATAATCATGCATCATGAGTTGCTTAATGATGGGCCACCTTCTGAGAGATTAGACGATTTCCTCGTTGGGCAAACATCATAGAGTGTACTTATACAAACCTAGGTGACTTATGTAGCCTGCTACACATCCAGGCTACATGACATACATGTCATGCATGGCCGATTGCTCCTAGGGTCACAATGAACAAAGCATTACGAGATTCAGCCTAACACAAGAGAAAACGATGCCGTCAAGAGATATGGCAAGCCCTCGTTATACAAGGCTGCTGCCTATATGAGCATACTGCTTTATGGTAAATTATTTTTTATAAATAGCAGGCACGTGCTCTAAAATAATGATTACAAATATAGAATAGTAAATGCCTACAGTCATAAACATGGTGACTTATTGTCATGGTCCAGTAAGATGCACCGTACATAATCGTATGTGCTGTACCTCCATGACTGACAGTACAGTATGCTTGCTGACACCAGTCACCACAAACACAGAGGAATGCAATTCCTGGTGATGTCATAATGGCTGCCATGTCACTGGGTGATAGGAACCACTGTCATATATGTCATATGCTGTTGACCTAAACATCACTGCACAGCGCATGACTGTGCTAAGTAATAGTTTTACCTTGCTGCAGGTTGCTACATAATTCAGTGATGTCTTAAAGGGACACATGAGGAACTGTGTCACCACCAATGTGCTTATTATCTTTAGTCCTTCTATTGGTTGCTTCTATAAGCCTAAAAATAATATTTATAATTGTATTGCTTTTTTTTCTATCTTCATAGAGCAGCTCTTGAGCGCCCATATCTCTTCCTCTCTCCTTGGGTTTTCAACTCCCACCTTCCCTGCCCAGTTTATGTTGTCTTTACAGTTCTTTTCATATTGTCAAAACTCAGGGTATTTTTTTTCTCTATTTATCTCTTAATTCTCCTCTGAGTTTCAAATTACTTTTCTTTCTTTGCTGCATCGTCTTTCATTATTGCTTCTCTGGACTCTTCCAAAATCTCAAGGATGCACCAGAACCCATGGGATCCCTTTTCTGCCTGCTTTCCTGCAAGTGCCGTTGTCCTCCTGCTCCAATCTAAGCCTGATGTCGCCATAACCTAGATCTTCCCTTCGGTACTCTAGATAGTTGGGTGCATTCCTCTGTCTTCTCAAATCTCAAGAAACTTCCAAAGAAAGGGTCTGTGGCAAATAAAGTTTTCTCAGTTCAGGCATCTTGCCCCGAAATCCTGGACTTCCCAGTCTCCAGAAATGAGAGCTGATAAATTTCTGCTCATTATAAATTTCCCAACCTTCTGTGATAGCAGCACAAACAGGACGGAGATGCAAGCCTTGGCCTGGAAGCTGCAAGCCTTCTGATGGACTCTGTAGATCCAAAAGAGTCAGAGCAGATAGATTTTGCCAGATTGTTGTCTTGTTGGGGAGGCAGGTTCTTTGTACTCCATCATCTTCCAGGGTTTCACTGCTACATAGCCAACTTACAACTCAGAAATGAAAAGACAGATGACTCAATTAAAAAACAGACAAAAGATCAGTATACACATTTTTGTCCAAAGAAAACATATAAGCAGATAATAAGCACAGCATCATTAGCCATCAGGAAAGTTCAAATGAAAACCATAATGAGCTGGACGCCAGTAATTCACTCCTGAAATTCTAGCTACTCAGGAGGCAGAGATCAGGAAGATCACGGTTCAAAGCCAGCCCAGGGAAATAGTTCATGAGACTGTATCTTAAAAAAAAAAAAAATCACAAAAAAGGACTGGTAGAGTGGCTCAAGGTGTAGGATCTGAGTTCAAACTGCCAAAAAAAAAAAAACACAATGAGATTCCACTTTCCATCCACAAGAGAATTGTGCTAGGCCACCAAATACACCCTAAATGAGAGCCATGGCAAGTGGCTAGAACTGTATATACTACCTTCTGTTGCAAGAAGGTGTGGTTAAGGACCTTGAGAGCAGGAGCTTATCTTGAATCAGCTGGAGGGGACCTAAATGTATTCACATGTGTCCTTATAAGAAGGAAGCAGCTGGACCTTTAGGGACACACACACAGAGGAGAAGCCCACTTGAAGACAGAGGCAGAGATCAGAGTGATGCAGCCACAAGCCAAGGAATGCTAACTACAGTCACAAGAGGCATGGAACAGCATGGACCAGAACCTCCAGTAGAGCCTCCTGAGGAAGCCTGGCTGCTGGTAACTTCACTTTGAACATCTAGCCTCCAGCACTGTAAAAGGATAAATCTCTGTTGTTTTGAGCCACCCGACTTGTGGTTATTTGTTACAGCAGCCACAGGTCATTAATACAGATGGCTGTAATGAAAAAAACAGATAAAATTGGAACCCTGATATGGGAGTGTAAAATGGCACTGCAGCTTTGAGAAAAAGACTGGTAGTTCCTCAAAAGATTAAACATAGAAGCCTGTGCCAGTGGCTCACACCAATTCAAGGTTTGAAGCCAGCCTGGGCAAATAGTTCCAGAGAACCTATCTTGAAAAACCCTTCACAAAATAGGGCTGGTGGAATGGCCCAAAAACCATTCAAGCCCCAAAACCACACACAAAAAAAAAAGATTAAACACAGAATTACCATATGAGTGACTAATTCCACTTCCTAGAATATACCCAAGAGAAATGAAAAATATATGTCCAAGTAATAACTTGTCCACTGACATGACAGTAGCATTAGTCATAATAATCAAAACGTGGACACTCCCCAAACATCCAATTGATGAACAAAGTATGGACTATTGTTCAGCTTTGGGTCATTCGCCATTTCTTAGCTCCTTACGGGAATTTCATATTTATTCAGGATACAATATTAATCTTTTGTTTATTATGTGCATGGAAATGTGTTCTCCAACTTTTTATGCTGCTTTATGATCCCAGTATGGGTTTAATTTGCTTTTTCCTGGTTGTTGACAAAGTTCAGCATTTTTAAGGTTTTGTTTTGTGGTGCTGGGTTTGAACTCGGTGTCTTGTGCTCTACCACTTGGGCCATGTCCCCACCCCCATCTTTAAGTATTTTTGTTGGCCATTGGACATCTTCCTTGTGAAATGCCTGCTCAAGTCTCTTGCCTAGTTTATGATTGGTTTGCTTAGCCTTTTCTTAAGGACTTGTAGAAGTTCTTAAGAGATTCTGAATGGGGCCTTTGTCAGTTATGTATGCTGCAAATATCTTCTCCAGGGTGTTTGCTTGGGTTTTGTTATTTGTCAGCTTGCTCTTTTCTTCTCTTTTGGTTTTGTTGTTTATTTGTTTTGGCATTACTGGGGTTTGAACTCAGGACCTCCCTCTTGCTAGGCAGGTGCTGTACTGCTTGAGCCCATTTTGCTTATATTTTCATCTTCTGCAGTTAGATCTATAATTAATTTTTGTGTATGTTGTAAAGTAGGGATCAAGTTTCTTTTTATTTTTCTCATAAGAATATCCATTGTTCCAGAACCATTCCTTACAAACATGTTATTTGACCTCTACTCGGCAGTGCCCTAAGTCCAGTGTCCACACGTGTTGTTCTGAGCTTCCCTTGCTGTTCCATTGGAAGATTTTTGTATTTATACACTAATACCACACTGCTTTAATTACTGTACTTTATAAGCCTTGATATGCAGTCATGCAATTGTCCTGCTTTATTTCTCTTCTTTCAGCAACTCAGGTTACACAGACACATGCACACACAAATGCAATGCTTCTTTTTCTTTCCTTTTTTTGACAGTACTGGGGTTGGAACTTAGGAGCTCACTACTGCTAGGCAGGTGCTCTACCACGTGAACCACACCTTTAGCCCTTCTTTGGGTTGGGTATTTTTGACATGGGGTCTTGCTTTTTGCCTGGGCTGGCCTCCATCTGCAATCTTCCTGATCTCTGCCTCCTGAGTAACTAGGATTATAGCCATGAGCCACTGGCACCTGGATATAAACAGTATTTTTATTTACTTATTTACAAAATTTCACTCTCTAGCCTTTTACAGCTATTTCATAGAAATATAACTTCTTTTCAATACTTTGATATTACATACAGCACCCTTTCTAAATTCATTTATTGACTGGAATAACTTATCCACATGTTGTTTTAGATTTTCTATGCACAACCTATCATCTCTAATCAATGGCATCCTTATTTATTTATGCTGTCCATTTCTTACTTGTTTTTGTTCCCTGTCTGCATGTATTAAGAATTTCCAAGCATCTGGGTGCCAGTGGCTCACGCCTGCAATCCTAACTACTCAGGAGGCAGAGATCAGGAGGATCAAGGTTCAAAGCCAGCCTGAGCAAAGAGTTTGGGAGACCCTATCTTGAAAAATCCCATCACAAACCAGGGCTGGTGGAGTGGCTTAAGGTGTAGGCCCTGAGTTCAAATTCCAGTACCACAAAAAAGAAAAAAAAAATTCCACCCACTCTTGAGTTAAAGAAGCAAAAACAGGCTTCCTTGTATTTTCCTGTCTCAAAGAGACAGTTGGAAATATCATTTTTTTCCCTCCCTACTGAGGGTTAAACCCAGGGCCTCCCTTCCCATGCTGGGCAAGCACTCTACCACTGAGCCACGCCCCCCAGCACTTTTACATTTTATTTTGAGACAAGATCTCACTTAAATTGCGAAGCCTCGCCTCAAACTTTTGATCCTTCTCCCTCAGCCTCCTGAGTAGCTGGGATTACAGGCATGTGTTGCCACACCTAGCTGACAGCTAGAAACATCTTTACATTAATGCTTATGCTGTTTGATATAGGTTTCTTTGTTGTTGTTTCCGATACTGGGACTTGAATTTAGGACTTTGCACTTGCTAAACAGGCACTCTGCCACTTGAGCCACGCACCCAGCCCTTTTTGCTGTTATTTTTGAGATAGGGGCTGGGTTTATGCCAGGCCCAGCCTGGAATCACAACCCTCTTGTTTACTTTTCCTGCTTACCAGGGATGACAAACTCACCACACCCAGCCTTTATTGGTTGAAGTGGTGTCTGAAGAACTTTTTGCCTGGGCTGGCTTTAAACCATTGTTCTCTTGACATTGTTATTTGTGTTCTTTTCTTTCTCTTTGATCAATCTCACTGGGGCTGAGACTCAACTTTGTTGATTCTTTTGATCATATGTTTGTTTTCTATTTCATTAATTTTCTCCTTGTTATGATTTCCTATCGTATACTTTTATTCGTAGTACTGGGGATTGACTCAGGTCTGCACTAGTGCTCTACCACTTTAGCCAGGCCTCTGGTCTGCCTATACTTTCTTGGCTGTTCCTTTTCAAGCTTTCTGAAATATTTGCTTAGTTCATGAATTTCCAGCATTTCTTCTTGTCTGAAGAATTTGGGTAAAGCTGAAATAATGTCTTTTTTGGCAATCTGGTAGAACTCACCCATAAAACTATTTGGACTTCTTTGATTTCTTGAATAGTTATAGGTCTATACATGTTCTATTTCTTCTTGGACTGTTATTGATGTTATAGTTTTCCAGGAATTAATTGGTTTTATATAGGTTTCAAATTTATTGATAACAAAGTTGTTTATAGTATTATCTTATTTTTAAATCTCTGAACATTTGTACTTACTCTTTATATTTTCTTTCTTTTCTTTTTTTCTTTTTTTAGTAGTACTGGGATTTGAACTCAGTGCCTCTTGCTTTCTAGACAGGCGCAGGTGCTCTTCCACTTGAGCCACAGCCCCAGCCCTCACCTTTTTGTGTGTGTGTGTGTATGTGGTACTAGGGTTTGATCTCAGGGTCTACACTTTGAACCACTCTGCCAGCACTTTTCTGATTTTTTTTTTCGAGATAGGGTCTCATGAACTATTTACCTGGGCTGGCTTTGAACCTTGATCCTCTTGCTCTCTGCCTTCTGAGTAACTAGGATTACAGGCGTAAGCCACTGGTGCCTGGCCTTATATAATGAAACTTTTTATCCCTGAAAACTATTTTCTTCTTAAAGGCTAATTTACCTGATATAAAAATGGTTACAATAGTTCTTTCTTTTTTGGTTTTAGTATTGGAGGGATTTGAACTAAAGGCTTCATACTTGCTAGGCAGACTGTCTACCACTTGAGCAACTCCAACAGTCCTTATTTTATTATTTTTTTGTCTTTTCAATCACCCGTCCTTATTTGTATTGATTTTTTTTTTAAGAGAGAGCCTCACAAACCCAATAGTTTTCTTTTTGTTAGTACTTTCAGAATATCTTTTTTGATCTTTCTACTTTTTTCCTTGTGGTACTAGGGTTTGAACTCAGGGCCTACACTGTGAGTCAGTCCACCAGCCCTTTTGTGTTATGTTTTTGTTTTTTTCTTCAAGATAGGGTCTCAAGAACTATTTGCCTGGGCTGGCTTTGAACCACAATCCTCCACCTCTCTGCCTCCTAAGTAGCTAGGATTACAGGTGTGAGCCACCACGCCCAGCTCTCTTTTCATTCTTTTAGTGTCAATTTATTTATTTAGGCGGTACTGGGATTCGAACTCATGACATCATGCTTGCTAGGCAGGTGCTCCACCACTTGAGTCACTCCTCCAGCCTCAAGTTTATTTATTTATTTATTTTGGTAAGACTGGGGTTTGAACTCAGGGTTTTGCACTTGCAAAGCAGGCATTCTACTGCCTGCTTTATTAAAGTTTAAATTTGCATTTTTATAGTTTAATTGTGCATATTTAAATTAACTAGATGTATTAGACCTACATCTCTGTGACAAAAATACCTGAACAAAACAACTTAAAGGAGGAAAGATTTATTTTGACTCATGGTTTCAGAAGTTTCAGTCAGTGTTGGGGAGCGTGGTGACCAGAGCAGCTCACATCATGGTGGCCAGGAAGCAGAGAGAGTGCCTGTGCCATTGGACTTTCTCTTTTTCCTCCTTCTATTTCATCCAGGCCCCCAGCCTATGGGATGGGCTGCCCACATTCAGGGTGGGTCTATCCCCTTCGGTTCATCCTCTCTGGAAACGCCCTCACAGACACACCCAGAGGTGTGCTTTACTAATCTCCTAGGCATATGTCAATCCAACTAAGTTGACAATCAATATTAGCTATTGCAAGTCCACTCCTTGTCAACTTGTTACCCAAACATATCTCCTTGCACTGTATTCTACCCTTGGCTCCCAAGGGACTCATGGCCACCTCAAAATGCCAAATGCACTCAGTTCATCACCAGGAGTCCCCACAGTTTCAACATTCCAACACTGGACTGGTGGAGTGTCTCAGGAAGCAGAGCATCTGCCTAACAAGCATGAGGCCCTGAGTTCAAATCCCAATACTGCCAAAAAAAGTTTCAACATTGTCCAAAAGTCCAAGTTTAAAGTCTCCCCTGAGATTCAAAGAAAACTCCTGCTTGTGAGCTCCTATATATAAAAAAAAAAAAACTATATACTCCCAAAACATAATGGCACAGAGCAAACATTCTCATTCCAAAAATAGAATAATGGGTATATAGAAAGGAAGGATTGGACCAAAGCAAATCTAAACCCAGCAGGGAAAACAAGTCCTGTAGCTTCATGTCTGGAGTCCAGGGCACATGGGTCATGATGTGGGCTCTCAAGGGCTTGAGATGCCAAGGTTTGCTGCCAGCTCAAAGAGTAGCTGGGCCCCTTGGGACCATGTCTGTGGGAGCCTCTGAGTGCTTGGGTGGATAAACAGGGAAAGGGGAGGCAGACCTTGTGGCTCACGTCTACAATCACAGCTACTCACAAGGCAGAGATATCAGGAGGATCTCAGTTTGAAGCCAGTGTGGGCAAATAGTTCCCAAGACCCTATCTCCAAAAAATCTATCACAAAAAAGGGGCTGGTGGAGTGGCTCAAGGTATAGGCCCTGAATTCAAACTCCAGAACCACACACACAAAAAATTCAGGGGTGGGGGTGGGGGGTAGATGACATTTCCCTAGAGGTCCTGTGTGAGCGTGGTGCCCTGGCGCTGTCTTCCCAATGTAGTTCAAATTATTTTTAATGGCTCTCTTGTCTTTAGCAGCCACACCTTCCTTGGCCCCAACTTTATGTGGGCTTCTTTTCCAGCCAAACCGCACATTTTTAAAACCCTTTGTTTTGCTTTTCACTTTCAATTCTCACTATACATACCTGGCTACAAGCCACCAGCAATAACCATGTGATGGCCTGAGTGCTGGGCTTCATTGAAATGTCCTCCTCTAGATTAATTAGTCCATTACCTTTAAACTCAGCCTTCCACAAAGTCTCAGGGCATGGACAAAATGTAGGCAAGTTCTTTGTCACAACACAATACCAAGTGGACTCTAGTTCCTTTCTTGTTTCCACCTGAAATGAATGAACACTGTCTTTACTGTCAGCATTTCTATCATCATTCTGGTCATCTGAGCTCCCACCAGAATCACCCATTAAGTTCTCCATATAGCATCTTATGGCTTCTCTAGACCACAACTCCAAACTTTTCCAAATCCTTCCCACAAACCAATTCCAAGGATCCTCCTAAGCCACATGGTCAGATAGTCACATCAATGACACTCCTCTCAGTACCAACTTTCAGGCCTTCATTGCTGTGATAAAATGCCTATGTAAAACAACTTACGGGAGGAAAGACTTATTTTGGCACATGGTTTCAGTCCATCATGGCAGGGACGGTGTGGCAGAGCACAGCAGCTCATGACACGGCAACCAGGAAGCAGAGGGAGAGAGTGCCTGTGCTAACTGGCTTTCTCCTTTTTCTCCTTTAATTCCGCCCAGACTCCCAGCTTATATGACGATGCTGTCCACATTCAGGATCTGTTCCCCCTTAGTCCCCGAGATGTGCCTTACTACTGGCTCAGGCACACACCAGCAAATAAACCTGATAATCAAGATCAGCTCTCACAGGTCAGGCACCAGTGGCTCATGACTGTAATCCTAGCTATGCGGGAGGCAGAGATCAAGAGGAACATGGTTTGAAGCCGGCTGGGCAAATAGTTTGTGAAACCCAATCTTGAAGTCTCCCCAAAAAGAAAAGTCCAGGACCTGATGGATTCTCTGCTGAATTCTATCAGACCTTTAAAGAAGAACTGATACCAACCCTCCTTAAACTGTTCCATGAAATAGAAAGGGAAGGAAAACTGCCAAACACATTTTATGAAGCCAGTATTACACTTATCCCAAAACCAGGCAAAGACACCTCCAAAAAGGAGAACTATAGGCCAATCTCCTTAATGAACATTGATGCAAAAATCCTCAACAAAATAATGGCAAACCGAATTCAGCAACACATCAAAAAGATTATCCACCACGACCAGGTAGGCTTCATCCCAGGGATGCAGGGGTGGTTCAACATACGAAAATCAATAAATGTAATAAACCACATTAACAGAAGCAAAGACAAAAAACACTTGATCATCTCAATAGATGCAGAAAAAGCCTTTGATAAGATCCAACATCATTTCATGATAAAAGCTCTAAGAAAACTAGGAATAGAAGGAAAGTTCCTCAACATTATAAAAGCTATATATGACAAACCTACAGCCAGCATTATACTTAACGGAGAAAAATTAAAACCGTTCCCTCTAAAATCAGGAACCAGACAAGGATGCCCACTATCTCCACTCCTATTCAACATAGTACTGGAATTCCTAGCCAGAGCAATTAGGCAAGAAGAAGGAATAAAAGGAATACAAATAGGTAAAGAAACTGTCAAAATATCCCTATTTGCAGACGACATGATCCTATACCTTAAAGACCCAAAAAACTCTACTCAGAAGCTTCTAGACATCATCAATAGCTATAGCAAAGTAGCAGGATATAAAATCAACATAGAAAAATCATTAGCATTTCTATACACTAACAATGAGCAAACGGAAAAAGAATGTATGAAAACAATTCCATTTACAATAGCCTCAAAAAAAATCAAATACCTAGGTGTAAACCTAACAAAAGATGTGAAAGACCTCTACAAGGAAAACTATACACTTCTGAAGAAAGAGATTGAGGAAGACTATAGAAAGTGGAGAGATCTCCCATGCTCATGGATTGGTAGAATCAACATAGTAAAAATGTCGATACTCCCCAAAGTAATCTACATGTTTAATGCAATTCCCATCAAAATTCCAATGACATTCATTAAAGAGATTGAAAAATCTACTGTGAAATTTATATGGAAACACAAGAGGCCACGAATAGACAAGGCAATACTCAGTCAAAAGAACAATGCAGGAGGTATCACAATACCTGACTTCAAACTATATTACAAAGCAATAACAATAAAAACAGCATGGTACTGGCACAAAAACAGACATGAAGACCAGTGGAACAGAATAGAGGATCCAGATATGAAGCCACACAACTATGAGCAACTTATCTTTGACAAAGGAGCTAAAAATATACGATGGAGAAATAGCAGCCTCTTCAACAAAAACTGCTGGGAAAACTGGTTAGCAGTCTGCAAAAAACTGAAACTAGATCCATGTATATCACCCTATACCAAGATTAACTCAAAATGGATCAAGGATCTTAATATCAGACTCCAAACTCTTAAGTTGATACAAGAAAGAGTAGGAAATACTCTGGAGTTAGTAGGTATAGGTAAGAACTTTCTCAATGAAACCCCAGCAGCACAGCAACTAAGAGATAGCATAGATAAATGGGACCTCATAAAACTAAAAAGCTTCTGTTCATCAAAAGAAATGGTTTCTAAACTGAAGAGAACAACCACAGAGTGGGAGAAAATATTTGCCAATTATACATCAGACAAAGGACTGATAACCAGAATATACAGGGAACTTAAAAAACTATATTCTCCCAAAACTAATGAACCAATAAAGAAATGGGCATGTGAACTAAACAGAACTTTCTCAAAAGAAGAAATTCAAATGGCCAGAAAACACATGAAAAAATGCTCACCATCTCTAGCAATAAAGGAAATGCAAATTAAAACCACACTAAGATTCCACCTCACCCCTGTTAGAATAGCCATCATCAGCAACACCACCAACAACAGGTGTTGGCGAGGATGCGGGGAAAAAGGAACCCTTTTACACTGTTGGTGGGAATGTAGACTAGTACAACCACTCTGGAAAAAAATTTGGAGGCTACTTAAAAAGATAGACATCGATCTACCATTTGATCCAGCAATACCACTCTTGGGGATATACCCAAAAGACTGTTACTCCAGAGGCACCTGCACATCCATGTTTATTGCGGCACTATTCACAATAGCCAAGTTATGGAAACAGCCAAGATGTCCCAGCACTGACGAATGGATTAAGAAAATGTGGTATCTATACACAATGGAATTTTATGCAGCCATGAAGAAGAACGAAATGTTATCATTCGCTGGTAAATGGATGGAATTGGAGAACATCATTCTGAGTGAGGTTAGCCTGGCTCAAAAGACCAAAAATCGTATGTTCTCCCTCATATGTGGACATTAGATCAAGGGCAAACACAACAAGGGGATTGGACTATGAGCACATGATAAAAGCGAGAGCACACAAGGGAGGGGTGAGGATAGGTAAGACACCTAAAAAACTAGCTAGCATTTGTTGCCCTTAACGCAGAGAAACTAAAGCAGATACCTTAAAGCAACTGAGGCCAATAGGAAAAGGGGACCAGGAACTAGAGAAAAGGTGAGATCAAAAAGAATTAACCTAGAAGGTAACACCCACACACAGGAAATCAATGTGAGTCAATGCCCTGTATAGCTATCCTTATCTCAACCAGCAAAACCCCTTGTTCCTTCCTATTATTGCTTATACTCTCTCTACAACAAAATTAGAGATAAGGGCAAAATAGTTTCTGCTGGGTATTGAGGGGGGGAGCGGGAGGGGGTGGAGTGGGTGGTAAGGGAGGGGGTGGGGGCAGGGGGGAGAAATGAACCAAGCCTTGTATGCACATATGAATAATAAAAGAAAAATGAAAAAAAAAATAATAAATGCTATCAAGTAAAAAAAAAAAAAAAAAAAAAAAAAGAAACCCAATCTTGAAAAATCCACAACAAAAAAGGCTGGTGAAATGGTTCAAGGTGTAAGTTCAAGCCCTGGTACTGCAAAAAAGAAAGAAAGAAAGAAAGAAAATAAAAGAAAAAGAAAAAAAAATAACCAACACAAAAAATGGCTGGTGGAGTGGCTCAAGTGGTATAGCACCTACCTACCAAGCATGAGGCCTTCAGTTCAAACCCCAGCATTGTCAAAAAAGAAAAAAATTAACCATCATAGCCAGGTGTGGTAGTGCACACCTATAATCCTAACCACTTGGGAAGCAGAGACAGGAGAATCTTGAGTTTGAGACCAGCCTGGGCAAAATTAGTGAGACCCTATCTCAAAAACAAAATATAAAAATGGGGAGGGGATGGATAGGGGACATGGCTCAATTGATAGGGCACTTGCATAGCATGCAAAAAGCTTGGATTCAATCCCCAGTGCTACCAAAAGAGAAAGAAAAACAAACAAAAGGATTAACCATCACACTGAGTCTAAATTGAAACATCTTAACCTTATCTCCAACAATACAAGACTGATGCTACCCACAGTCTAATTACCCTGCAGCCATTCCGATCACCATGTAAGCCATCACTGGCAGAAAGCAGCACTCAGCTTTTTCTTTGTCCTTGGTGTCTTCAAATGTCACTCACTATGTGGAGCATTGGGTATGACCTTTGTGTGTGTGTGTGTGTGTTACTGGGATTTGAACTCAGGGCCTACACCTTGAACCACTCTACCACTCCTTTTTTTGTGGGGTTTTTTTGGAGATAGGATCTTGCTAACTGTTTGCCTGGGCTGACTTTGAACCGTGATCTTCCTGATCTCTGCCTCCTGAGTAGCTAGGATTACAGGCGTGAGCCGCCAGTGACCACTGAAGCACAAAAGTTTTCATGGGGCTAGGCATGTAGCTCAGTGATAGACCACTTGCCTATCATGTGCAAGGCTCTGGGCTCAATCCCCAGCATCACACACAAAAAAATTTCATTCTGATGGTATCAACTTGTTAATGTTGTTATTTGGGTTTTGTCTAAGAAATAAACCAAAGTAGTATATATGAAGACACTACGCCAGGTACCATGGCTCACACCTGTACTTATAGTTACTCAGGAGGGAGAAATCAGAAGGATTGCAGTTCGAAGCCTGCCCGGGCAAATAGTTCAAGAGACCCTATCTCCAAATATCGTTCACAAAAAAGGGCTGGTGGAGTGGCTCAAGGTAGGCCCTGAGTTCAAACCCCAGTACTGCAAAATAAATAAATAAAGACACTAAAATTACATATACATATTTAAAATTACTTATGTGTTTATTGTCCTGTGGTTTGAACTCAGGGCTTGCTAGGCAAGTGCTCTACCACTTGAGCCACGCTCCTAGCCTTGGATTAAGCTTTGAAATCAGGAAGTGTGAATCCTTCATCTCTGTTTTTCCTTCAAGGTTCTTTTGGTTATTCTAAATCCTTTGGTTTTTGTTTTGTTTTGTTTTGTTTTGTTTTTTGGGTCCAGCTTTCTTTTTATTGTTTTATTATTCATATGTGCATACAAGGCTTGGGTCATTTCTCCCCCCTGCCGACACCCCCTTCCTTACCACCCACTCCTCCCCCTCCTTCTCCCCCCCACCCCCTCAATACCCAGCAGAAACTATTTTGCCCTTATCTCTAATTTTGTTGAAGACAGAGTATAGGCAATAATAGGAAGGAACAAGTGTTCCTGGTTGAGATAAGGATAGCTATACAGGGAGTTGACTCACATTAATTTCCTGTACGTGTTAATTCTTTTTGATCTAACCTTTTCTCTAGTTCCTGGTCCCCTTTTCCTATTGGCCTCAGTTGCTTTTAAGGTATCTGCTTTAGTTTCTCTGCGTTAAGGGCAACAAAGGCTAGCTAATTTTTTAGGTGTCTTACCTATCCTCACCCCTCCCTTGTGTGCTCTCGAAAATATGGAACGCTTCACAAATTTGTGTGTCATCCTTGCGCAGGGGCCATGCTAATCTTCTCTGTATCGTTCCAATTTTAGTATGTGTGCTGCCGAAGCGAGCACTCTGAATCCCTTGAATTACTATATGAATCTTAGGATCACTGGGAGTTATGTTTTATTTGTTTTGTAGTGCTAGGGATGAACCCAGGGCTTCACACATGCTAGGTTAGCATTCTGCCATTGATGTATAGCTCCAGTCCAGAATCTTAGGATCAGCTTGCTATTGCTACAAAGAAGTCAATTGATTTTTTTTTTTTTTTTGGTGATACTGGGGCTTGAACTCAAGGCCTACACTTCTCCTTGAGCCAGTCACCAGCCCTTTTTTGTGATGGGTTTTTCAAGATAGGGTCTGGTATGCTTTGAACACTGATCTTCCTGATCTCTGCCTCCAGAGTAGCTAGGATTACAGGCTGGAGCCACTGGCTCCTGGCCAATTCAAATTTTGATAAGGATTGCATTGAATCTTCAGATCAATTCAGGGAGTATTGTCAGCTTGCCAACATCAAGTCTTCCAATTCACGAACATGGAATGTCTTTGTATTTACTTAGGTCTTCTTTAATTTCTTTCAACAATATTCTGTACTTTGAGAGTACAAGTTTGCACTTTTTTGTTAAATGTATCCTATGCATGTAACAATGTTGGGTCATAGAACTTTTTCCTGATTTCTTTCTCAGTTTGCCCATTGCTACCACACAGGGCCACAGTCGGTGTTCGCATGTCGATCTTGTACCCTGCACTGCCGGTCTTGCTCATTTATTCTATTAGGTTTCCTCGGACTCCTTACTGTTCTCTGTGCACAAGATCATGATATCTGCAAATGGAAATCATTTTCCTTTCTTCCTCTCCAATCTGGATCTTTTAATTTCATATTTTTGCTTAATGGTAGTAGTTAAAACCTCTAGCACAAAAGTACTGAGAGCAGACATCTTGTTCATAATCTTAGGGAGAAAGCATCCAAATTTTCACCAGTAAGGATGTGAGCTGGAGTTTTCATACATGTCTCTTATCATGTTGACAAAGTCCCTTTCCATCCCTAGTTTGTTAGGTGTTTTTATCATGAAAGGGTGCTGAATTTTGTTAAATGCTTTTTCTGGGTCTATTGATATGATTATATGGTTAACTTATATCATATTGATATAGTGTATCAAATTAGTTCACTTTCAGATATTAACCCACTCTTGAACTCCTGGCATAAAACCCATTTGGTTATAGTACATAATCGTTTTTCTACACTGTTGGATTCTAGTTACTAGTATTTTGTTCATTATTTTCACTTATATTCATAAGAGTTACTGTTTTTTTTGTTTTCTTTCGGAAATACTTGCCTCATAGAATTGAGTTGAGAAGTGCATCCTCCTCTTCTAAATTTTGGAAAGTTTATGAAGAATTGGTACTAATCCTCCTTTAAATGTTTGGGGAGATTCATTAGTGAAGCCGTTTGGTCTTCATGATGGGGAAAGGCATAATCGGAGAAGGGGAGAGAGGGAAAGAGACAAGGGTACCCGTTGCTCAGGTTCTGGCCTGAGGGGTGGGAAGCCATCAACCCTGAAATTATCACTTTAAAAGTACTATGGTTACAAACACAGAATTTTTTCCAAATAGGCTTCTGTTAGGAAGATTTAGAAGTTTGAGGATTTTCTTGTTGTTAGTATGTTTTATGATTGTTTGTTTACTCTAAGATAATCTCTTTTGGGGTAGCCTGGCTACAAAAGTCAGTTCCTGCTAATTAATATTCAAGCACATCAATTATTCATCTGTACTTGGACTCATTACACACTCCAAGTCATCCATTCTACTGCTCTCTTTGTGAAAGGAGGCTTTGAGTCCAAGCACCCCACAGGGAAGGCGTGTAGGTGGGAGTCAGGGTTGAGTCAGAGGGCCAGCCCTGGACAGCTCATGTCTGAGGTCGCACCATGGGAGAGGAGGCATTGGAGCCTCCAGAACAGGATCTTGTTCTAACAACTTCCCTAGCTCCATGCTGCCTTGCCTGCCCAGTTCATGAGTCGTCCATGTGAGATCAGGGATTTATCAGTTGAAAGGTTACACCCTGAGGGTTTGGCTCTTTCTTTCTTCTTCTTCCTTTCTTCCTTTTTCCCTCCCTCACGCTTTTGAGACAGGCTGTATGTATAGTCCAAGTTGTCCTGGAACTTACTACATAGCCCAGGCTGGCTTCAGACTTGTGATTTTCCCTGCCACTGTCTCCTGAGTGGTAGGATTACAGGCATATGCCACCATGCTCTTTCAACTGTCCTTTTCCTTGACCTGAAATCATTGTGGCAGCAAATATCATCCGGGTGCAGTGGTGCCAGCTGGTTAGTGCTGGGCAGGTGGGGATGCTAAAAGTCAGGTTAGGCAGGAAGGGGCTTAGACAAGGCCACTGTGGCAGTGAAGTGCTCAGGTGGGTAGAACTCTGTCTCCTGACCCTCTCTCTACCAGCTCCCTAAGTGGAACAGTAATGAGGAGGGGCGGGGGTGGTGACACTGTGGGCTATGCCCTATTGTACCAACTCCAGCTCTGAGACTACATTAAATCCATTACCAGCAAGAGAAGACTTGCCTGCCTTTCTTTAAAAACTTAAAAATGGTCAATACAAACTGCCTGCATGGTTTAGCCACACTCTCTTGTTCATGTTGTCACTTCCGGTTGGTGATCTTTGGGGAAGCTAGCCCCATTCAGTTTGAGTGTAGTAGGCTGGAAAATGACTGGCTCAGTGTTACTTCTAGGCATGTATCCAGAGGAATTTAAGTCATTATGTCAAATGTCTGTGCCTCCATGTTTATTACACGTTCTTCATGGTAGACAAAATGCACAGTCAACCAAAGTGCCCACCAATAGATGAATGAATAGAGAAAAAAATTATTGGATCACGAGGTGGAGCTCTCTAGAATGGGATTAGTGCCCTTATAAAAGGAACCCAGAGACTTCCCTGTCCCTTTCCTCTCGCCATGACACCAAATCTGCTGGTGCCTGGTTTTGGACTTCCTAGCTTCCAGAACTGTGAGAAATACATCCCTGTTGATGATAAACTGTTCAGTCTGTGGTTTGTCATAGCAGCCCAAATGGCCTGAGACAGGTTGCACTTGTGATAACAAATGGGTTTAAGTATTTATCAACCAATGTGAAATGCCGGTTCTTATCCTTTGCCCATATTTCTATACATTGTAGACATCCTTGCTGGGCGTGGCTGTACATGCCTGTAGTTTCTTTCTTTTTCTTTTCTTTTTTTTTTTTTTGTGGTACTGGGGCTTGAACTCAGTACCTTCACCTTAAGCCACTCCATCAGCTCTTTTCTGTGAAGGGTATTTTCAAGATAGTTTCTCGAACTGTTCGCCCAGGTTGGCTTTGAATCTTGATCCTCCTGATCTCTGCCTCCTGAGCAGCTAGGATTATAGGCGTGAACCACTGGCGCCCAGCATGCCTGTGATTTCTGCACTACAGAGGCTAAGATAGATATGAGGATCAGTTTGAGGTTTGAGGGCAGCATGGGCTACTGAGTGAGACTCTGCCTCAAAAAAAAAAAAAAAAAAGAAAGAAAAAGAAGTAGACATTCTTCAGATAGTTTGGATTTGAATCCTTATTGTTTATAGCTTCTCCCAGTTTCAGGCTTATGCTTTCCCCTTTTGTGGTGTTTTTGAAAAACAGAAATGGCTAAAAGGTGAATTGTATATCCCTTTGCATTTTCTACTTTTGTACTGTTTACATCCACTAACAAAACAAAAAGATGAAACTATTTGCCCAAGCAGGCTTTGAATCTTCATCCTTCTGATCTCTGCCTCCTGAGTAGCTAGGATTACAGGTGTGAGCCACCAGTGCACGGCTATTTTATGTTCTCGTGTCCTGAAGTTACATAATTCATAAATCCCCCTTTTTTTTGTGGTACTGGGGTTTGAACTCAGAGCCTTACATTTGCTAGGCAGGTGCTCTGCCATTTGAGCTGCACCTGCAGCTCATGAATACTTATGTGTGGCATTAGGGAGAAAAGCCGTTGGGTAGAATCTCACCCCTGCTACTTCTCTGACCAGTGCAGACTGCTCCAAATTGTCCTATGCTTTCTTTACAGTCCTGTCACTTTTGTTGGGGTTTTCCCAGTTCGTCAGGATCATATGGAGCATCACTGTATCCAAACCTTCATGGCTCCTGCTCCTTCACAGTCGTGCCCCTGTGCAGCCATTTTCTACTTGGATTGTCCTTTCCTCCATCCTCACTGGGCTGACTTTACTCAGCTTTTGGGCCCAGCATGAACATGCTCTTCTCTAGGCAGCTTCTCCTGACCCAGCCACTGTTGGTCCCACAACCTTAGTGCTCACCCCACGCATCATAACCTACAGTTCCGCTCAATGCAGCACACACTGAACTCACAGGAATTCCACTTCCTCTGCTGGTCAAAGAGGGAGAAAGGGTAACATTTTATATAGAGCTAAGCTGGACTCCCCTGAAAGAGTGAGATGGGAGCCCTGGTGTGAGTCCTCTGGTGTTTTTATATCGGGAACATCTGGCCTCTCTGGGAGTGATTTTGGTGGTGGTGGTGGTGTGTGTGTGGAACTGGGGTCTGAACTCAGGGCTTCCTGCTTGAGCCATGCCTCCAGTGCATTTTGCTCTGGCTGTTTTGGAGCTGGGGTCTCACCATTTGCCCAGGCTGGCCTCAAGCTACAATTCTCCTCCCAAGTAGATAGAATTACAGGCAGGAGCCACTTGCGCCCTGGCTTGATTCTGATGTTTGAAGATGTTTCACTGAACAGAAAATGTCCCAGATTTAACAAGATGATTGGGATGCTGGGGGACAAAGAAAGAAGAAAAGAAATAAAAGCAAACAAGGCATAATCACCTGTCACAAGAGTTGCCTATTATCAGAGCTATACAAACAGGGTTCAAATCCCACCTCTCTCAGTAACCAAACCGTTTGACCAAGTCACTAACTTGTATAGACTTCAGCATGTCCACCTATCTTATATGGTCATCCCGAGGCTTAATGGAATAACTAATGTGCTCACAAGATAGACACTCAGTAACAGTTCACCTTATACCAGCTCACAAGGTCCTCCTTCTTGAAACCCTGCACAAGAAATTATTCTATCCACGGAGGATATGAAGAGGTGACAGGGTGAGGAAAGCTTCCAGGAGGGAGAATGTCTCCAAAGTTCCAAGGTCAGGCGTCCACTGAGCCTGGTCCCCATGCTGGCCCCTAGGGATACTTCCTGCCCCTAGCAGCTGCACACTGACTGGTAGACCATGGGGGTGCATGCCCATACGCCTAGCCACTCTGGAGGCTGAGGCAGGAGAGGATAGTGAGAGACTGTCTCAAAAAAAAAAAAAAAAAAAAGAACCTTGTTATAAACCCACCCACTGGGTATTTAGAATCTATGGGTTTGCCTCGCGCTCCCCATTCCCTTGGTGACATCTTGTCATTGCACTGTTCTATCTGATGGCGGTTAGCTGGCGCTGGGTCTGTGCTCCTGCTGACAGTCAGTTCCTTGAGAGCAAGATGCGCCTGCTGTCCTCAGAATGCCAGCCCAGACACCAGCGGACCAGTGTTACAGGCAAGAAGGTTTGTTGACTGGATGCTGGATGCCCGGACTCAGTGTGGCAGGAGCCCGGCTCCTTCCCGCAGTTTCCACATTAAAATTGCTGCCATGGATCTGTGCAGCGCAGCCTAGGGAATGGGACCTTAACTTTTTTTTTTTTTTTTTTTTGGTGGGACTGGGGCTGAACTCAGGGCTTCGCGCTTGCAAAGCTGGCTCTCTATCGTTTGAGCCACACCTCCAGTACAGTTTGCTCTGATTATTTTGAAGATTTTTTTTTTTCCACAAACTATTTACCCAGGCTGGTTACGAAACGCGATCCTTCCGATCTCAGCCTTCCAAGGTGCTAGGATTGCAGGCGTGAGCCACTGGCGCCTGACCTGGGACCTCAAGTTTTGCACACAGTAGGAGCTTCATTTGTAATCCAGCCAATCCAAACCTGGAATCTGCATATGCCAACCCAGCAGAGAAGCGCAGGCCTCCGCCCAGGGCCGTTCCCTGGCTCTGTTGGGGATGTCAGCGATCTCGGCACTGTGGGAACCCGCCGCCCCCGAGAGCCGGAGGAGACCCGACCAGCCCTTCCCAACTCTCGGCACCGCCCCCTCCGGCCCGACAGGACCAAGTCGCCCCTAGCAACAGCAGCCGGGAGGCTTTCTCCGGCCGCGCCGATTGGCGGAACTCCAGGAGACGGCGATGTCGTCACTTCCGGTATCCGGAGGCAGCGGAGGAAGCAGAGGGGCGGCCATCTTGGGTCCGTGAGGCTCCGAGGTGCCGGGGAGCGGCATAACGTCGGCCGGCAGGGCGGAGGCTTAGGCGGAAAGCGAGCAGGAGAGGGGAAAGCAGCCGGGTTGTAGGCGCCTCCTTCACGGCTCCCTCCATGGTCGGCGCCCGCAACCCGCGGCGGCCTGTCTTGCGGTCCATCTCTTTCACATCCCCCTGCGCCTCCTCCTCTTTTGGGTCTGCCGGCCGCTCTGTGTGGAGGCCCCGGGGCTGAGCTCCGCGGCGCGACGGGCGGGAGCGGCGGAGGAGACGACGGGGCTCTGGCCCGCGGGGCGCCCTGAGGCGCGGGGACGCTGACCGGCCGCCCCGCCCCCGCCGGGCTCCTGGCCGCGGCCGCCGGGGCAGGGAGAGAATGAGCCCCGGGGCCCGCCGGGGCACGGCCCGGGCCAGGCCCCGGATCTAGAACTAGGCCGGGGAGGGCAGCCCTGTCCGTGTCGCCGCGGTGGGGCCGGACACTCGCGGCCGCTGCTCGCCGGCTGCCCAGGTTTGGCGGTTTTTTTTTTCTTTCGCGCTCACGTTGTGCAGAATCAAAGCGCAGTAAGATGTCCACTAGGACCCCCTTGCCAACGGTGAATGAACGAGACACTGAAAACGTGAGTGGCCTGCGCTGCTGGGTGGCCGATCTTTGGGATGGTGATGGGGGTGGGCGGCTCGGACGCGCCGAGCTGGGGTCACGGAACAACCCGGTCCCGCCGCCCGCGTGCAGCCCGCACGGTGTTCTCACGGTCTGGACGAGCGTTACGGGTCGCTGCCTAGTCTGAGCGTGTGTCGGATCGCTGCAGCGGGCAGTGCTTGTCTGAACCCAACTCTCCTACACCCAGCAGGTTGAAAACATAATGACCTCCGTGCAGATTAATAGGAATGGACCGGTTCTAGTAGACTGTCCTTTCTGCCTCTTTCTTTATGATGGTCGGGAACTAAGTTTAATGACAGTCGCTAAGACTAAGCGTCCACCGAGAGATCTTTGCGTCCCCGTTAGGAGCTCCAGAACTCTGCTTCGGAAGGGTTGTTCTCAGAGAGAGCGTAGCCTTTATCAAGGGCTAGTTTCCCGTCTTTGCAAATCTGGTTGAAGAAGTTTGGCTGAGCGTTTTGGAAGGCACATGTGTAGTGGGAGCTCTGCCTCGCTCTCGTTGTACGGCTGAGGACACCCGCTGGGCGCTTCGCTTTACCCCTCCTAGAAAGGTTGATCTAGAGGCGCTCAGGTCCATTCCAGTACTCACAGCCAGTGATTCTATAAAAGGAATCTTTGGTTTCCTTCATGTTGGACCTTTAAAAAAAAAATGCCAGGAACAGCATTGTCAGGGAGTGACAACTTGTAGTAGAAATTCCATTGAAGAAATGTCTAAGTGTCGTCTTAACTTCTTTTCCAGCATTAGGTTCAAAATGTTCCAATTCAGTTAGTTATCTTTTGTAAAACATCTAGCAAATAACTTGTAACGAAACTTCACTGGCCTTTCATTATAAGGATTATGAGGTAATTGCTGGCAAGAAAATGCCATCTCTCAGGAAAACCTTCCTTGGTCTGGGTGTTTTCATGCTTTTAATACCGCCCTGAGACCTTGTAGTGATATCAGATGTCTTCCTTTTTTTTTAAATCTTCAAAATAACATTTAGTTGCTGGATAGCTATCTGCTTTAATCTTAGTCCAAAGCATCCCTGTAATGTTATTAATGTGCAGTGGTGTATATTTCTCCACTTGAGATGGATTAGAAAATTACATACAGTAATAGAAAATTTTAGACTAGATCCTTTTCCTTTTTCAAGATGGAGTCTTGCTATGTAGTCCAGGCTGGTGTTGAACTCCTGGGATTAAGCAGTCCTGTCTCAGTCTCCTCAGTAGCTGGGACTACAGACACATGCTATCAAGCCTGGTGTACTATGACCTTTTTTCTGATGGTCCTTTTGAAGAAAACTATCCCTGATTTAATGGTTTACCTGTTCTTTGGCTACACTAAAATGGAGTGAGAAATAATCAAATTTGTGATAATGAAAGATTTCATTTGGGTCTTCAGTATATTCATTGAGGGACATGGGGAGAAGAAATAGCCAATGTTCAGTCAGGAATGCTTGGTTTGGGTAGTATTTGTAATTATTATAGACTGACTTAATTTGTTCTTTGGTTAATTAGTTGAATTGTATTGTAATTTTTGAATGTTGTTAGAATTACTACCTTTGTTCTTTAAAAATAACCTAGAGGTTGGAGCTGGGGTTGTGGCTCAGTACAGAGTTTGTGAGGCCCTGGGTTCCATCCTCAGTACCACAGAGGGCAGAAAACAAAAGAAAACCTAGGGTATGTAGTGTGTCTTTTCTTGATTTTTTTTTTTGGCGGTACTGGGGTTTGAACTCAGGACCTCATGCTTGCTAGGCAGGTGCTCTACCACTCGATCCATGCCGCCAGCCCTGTGTGTCTTTTCTTTATTCTCATGTAATGTATTTAAATTTGAATTTTTTTTCCTGTGGGATTGGGGTTTGAATTCAGCTTAAGAGCCTGCAGCTCTCTGCCACTTGAGCCACTCCACGGTCCTAAATTTGAACTTTGGACAGTGTTAAAATCAGAGGTTTGTAGCATATTGTTGCATTAATTCACCTTTCCCTAATCTATTTCTAACTCTGCTGTTGACATGATATTGGAGGTAGTGATCTTTCCCACTGGAACGTCTGTGTCAGTGTGACACCTCAGGTTCACTTTTGGCATAACCCATAGTATTTGTCTGTCATGACCGCAGGACTGTTAGACTTCTGCCAGGTGAACACTCACTGAAATGTAGCTCTCCGTTTGTGGAGAAGCTTTTTTTTTTTTTTTTTTTTTTTTTTGTGGTACTAGAGTTTGAACTTAGGGCCTACACCTTGAAGTATTCCACCAGGCCTTTTTTGTGATGGATATTTTTGGGATAGGGTCTCTTGAACTATTTTGCTTGGGTTGTCTTTGAACTGCCATTTCCCTGATCTCTGCCTCCTGTGTAGCTAGCTAGGATTACAGGCATGAGCTACCTGTGCTTAGTGAGAAACACTTTTGTTGAAGTCACGTTTATTGAGATAGAACATTCATGGTTTTTTTTTAAAAAGTGTTCAATCTGATGAGTTTGATAAATAAGTAGTCACATAACCACCACCAAATTCAAGATGTAGAACATTTCTATCATCCGGAAAGAGCCCTTGGTTTCTAACCCTCTTCCCTCCCCAGCCCTGGGCAACCACTGATCTGGTTTTTTTCCCCTGTAGTTTTCTAGAGTATGTAGTCATAGAGTATATAATCTTTTGTATCTGACTTTTGTTTTGTTTTGGTTTTGGTTTTTTGAGACAGAGTCTTAATATGTAGCCCATGCTGGCCCAGAACTCTAGATCTCCTCAGCCTCCTGAGCGCTGGGATGACAGGCATGTACCACCATGCCTGGCTTCGTCTGACTTCTTAGCCTAATGCTTTTGAGATTTGTATTTTCATGTCTATTAGTAGTTCATTCCTTTTTATTGCTAAATAGTATTTCATTGAATTTCTCACATTTTTTTTTTAAATTCAGCAGTTGATTGATATGGCTATTATAGGAATAGCTCTTTTTTTTTCTATTTTGTAAAGAGATTCTACTTTGCTTGTCCTAGAAAACTTATTTAAATTTTAAATAATTGTATTCACTTGTGTGAAGAGTGCTGCTTATTAAATCAAGAATAATAAATAGGGTTGAGAGTGGAGTTCAGGGGTAGAGTGTTTGCTAGCACTCAGAAGCCCTAAGTTTACTCTCCTGCACTGCAAAAATGAACGAATAGATAAATAGGTAATTTGCAACAGGAGTATTTTTATTTTTTAAAGTAGCTTTGAAGGCTGGTGGAGTGGCTCAAGCAATAAAAGCACCTTCCTAGCAAGCATGAGGCCCTGAGTTCAAACCTCAGTGCTACAAAAAATGACTGAATAAATAAGTAAATTAATAAATTTTTAAAATACCCCAAAAAAAGTAACTTTGGGTTGGAGGTATGGCTCAAGTGCCCTGCCTTGCAAGTGTGAAGCTTAGTACCACCCCCCAAAAAAAAAGAAGAAAAGCAGTTTATTAGGAAAATGAAAACAACAGTATGCTAACTTCATCTAGGTTGTATAAGGTCTGAGATTCCCCTTTTGATGTCCTCCAGCCTCCAAGACATACACTGCATTTATATGTACCTTGTTATTTCCTCAGACCTCTAACTGCAACTTGGAGGTGAGCAAAGACATGGCTGAGTTTCCCTCAAATCCCTAGGCTCCAGACAAGACAGTGGATCTTGGACCAATAAGGAATAACATTGGTGATAGTACCTCTTCACACTGGATTTTCTGTGGTATATATGTACACGCTGTTCCCGAATCAGAAAATCATTTAATTAGAAGATACCGAAAATAGCAGAAGTAACAAGAATATAATTTTCTTTTTTTTTTAATTTTTATTTTTTTATTATTTATATGTGCATACAATGCTTGGGTCATTTCTCCCCCCTGCCCCCACCCCAAGAATATCATTTTCATCCTTGTTTACTACTACATTTTTATTTGTTTGATTTCTAAATGTCAATATTCACCTTTAGTGGGTGGGTATATAAAAGTTTTACTATTGGGCTGGAGGTATGACTCAAGCAGTAGAGCACCTGCCTAGCAAGCGCAAAGCCCTGAGTTCAAACCCTAGTACTGCAAAAAAAAAAAAAAAAAAATTCACTGTTAATCACATCATTTTATAGCTCAAAAGAACTAGTTAAACAGTCTGATCCAGTGAAGATGCTTAGGCTCAGAGAGCAGAACCTGTGTTAGGCCCCAGATCGTCAGCCCAGTCTGTGGTTTTTTGCTGTACCTGGATGTTTCTCAAGAGCTTGTCTACTAATTATTCAACTAGCAGATGTAGTTGTAACAATACCAAGAGTATAAAGTAAAACCTTAAAAAATATCTTTTTTGGAAAATTTCAAACAAGTAGAAGAGAATAGTATTTGTCTGTGGTCCTCATCTGGGGGCAGTTTTGTCTCCAGTGGACATTTACAATGTCTAGACATTTTTGGTTGTCACAACTAGGGGGTTGGTGCTGCTGACCAGGAATTCTGCTAAACTTTTTTTTTCTTTTTTTTTTTGGTGGTAATGGTATTTGAAGTCAGGGCTTCAAGCTTGCTAGATAGGTACTATATTGCTATATATAGGTACTATATCTACCAGTCCCTCTGCAATATACTTTATAATACACAGATGGTCTCACTTCCCTTATTAAGAATTACCTGACTCAGGATGTCAGAGTTACTCAGCCTAGTATATATGAGCCCTCATGTACTCAACAGCTCAAAACAAGTCTTTCATTTATTGTTTCTTCTGTGAATTTATCATTTCATTTCTAAAACTTTTAGAAGAAATAAAGCCTCTTAAAAAATAATAAGTGCTTTTATTATGTGTGTTTTTCTGGTGTTAGGGATTGAACCAGGTTCTCACAAATGTTAAACATGTGCTCTACCACTGAGCTACACCCTCAGCCACCATCATACACCATACACACTTTTTTTTTGGTGGTACTGGGGTTTGAACTTGGCCTCAGGATTGCTAGGTAGATGCTTTTACTATTTGAAACATGCCTCCAACCTTTTTTGCTTTAGTTATTTTTCAGATAGGGATTGGCATTTTTGCTCATACGAGTTTGCACGAGGGTCCTTCTATTTACACCCTGTATAACTGGGATGACAGGCTTGTACCATCAGGCTCAACTTACTGGTCAAGATGGGGTCTCAGGATCTTTTTGCCTGGACTGGACTTGAACCAGTATTCTGATCCCCACCTTCTGAGTAGCTGGAGTTACAGGCCTGCCCTAATTTTTTTCTTTATTCTTTTTTTTTTTTTTTTTTTTTGGTGGTACTGGGACTTAAACTAAGGGCCTCATTCTTGCTAGGCCAGAGCTCTGCCACTTGAGCCACTCCACCAGCCCTGTTTTTGTGTTGGGTATTTTCGAGATAGGGTCTCTTACAGTTTTTGCCTGGAGCTTCGAACCTCCTGATCTCTTGCCTCCTGAGTAGGTAGGATTACACTGTAGCCCACACTGGCCTGGAACCCGATACATAACCCAGACTGGCCTCACACTTGGAATTGTCCTGCCTCAGCCTCCTGAGTGCCTGGATTATAGGCATGGGCCGTGTTTGGTTGCTTGTCTAATTTTTAAACTTTGTTCAAATTAGAATCCAATTTAAAGCTGTATGTGTAAAATAGGGTGCTTTTTCAAGGCAACAAAAAAGTTTACACTTTAGGCTGGAGGTATGGCTCAAGTGGTAGAGCACCTGCCTAGCAGGTATAAAGCCCTGAGTGCAAATCCTAGTACCACCAAAAAAGAGGAAGGGAAAGATACCAAGAATGTTTACATTTTAATTTACATTCTACAGTCAACTAGTATAGAGAGCTGTTTCTCTTTTTTTGGGAGGGGGGCAGTGGTAAAGGGGCATTGAATGCAGTGCCTTATGCTTGCTAGGCAAGCACTCTATCACTTGTGCCATGTCCCCTTCAGTTATTTGTTTTGATAGGTTCTTGAATTACATGTTCAGGTTCGCCTGGGCCACGACCCTCCTGTTTACAGTTCCTTGTTGCTGGGATGATAGATGCATGCCCCACACTCAGCTATTGGTTGAGACTGGGTCTTGTTGACTTTTTGCCCAGACCAGTCTGCCTCCTGAGTAGTTGAGATTACAGGCAAAATCAGAAATGTGTTTCTCACTTAAATTTCAAAGAATATGACACTTTGTAAGCCTGGGTTAATTGCCCAAGGACCAGAGGACCAGGTGTTTGCCAGTTATAGCTCCACATAGGTACATCATGTACTTATTAAGTTAATGCAGAGTCATCAGATTTTTTACTCCTGTGAAATAGATAATAAACTGAACCTACTGAGAAAATTGGAGTGCCAACTTTGTGACATTTACTGGGTGCTATAGAGGTATACTGTATACCTGGAACCAGATCATTCCTGTTCCTTAGGAGTTGTTTGTCTGTAGAGCAAAGTACCTAGAGCTCTTTGAAACCAGTCTGTAAACTCTCTAACTTGAGCAAACATTAGAATCACCTGGAGTATTGTTGAAGTGCTCATTTCTGGGTCTCACTCCCAGGCCAGATTGCATTTCAAACAAGTACCCAGGTGATGTTGATGCTGCATATCCAGGGATCACACTTTTAAGAACCACTGCTTTAGGCCAGGCATGGTGACTTCTACTTATAGGAGGCTGAGGATCAGTTCAAGACTAACCCAGGCCAAAAAAAAAAAAAAAAGTTTGAGACCCCATCCAACAAATGAAAGCTGTGTGTGATGGCATGTTCCTGTCATCCCAGCTAGGCAGAGAGCATAAATAGAAGGGTTGAAGTGTAGACGAACCCAGGTGTAAATGTGAGACCCTATTCAAAAAATAACTGAAGGAGAAAGGGCTGGGGTTGTGGCTTAAGTGGTGGAGCAGCTGCTTAGCAAGTGCAAGGTCCCTAGTACTACCAAAAACAAAAAATAAGAATCACTGTCTTAGTGGTCAGTGAAGGCTTGCTAACTTGACTATATATACTTTTTAGATTGTACTGTACCTTTAAAATAAAGACTTCCAGTAATATTTCCATGAATCTTTTTTTTTTTTTTTTCTTTTTTGGTGGTACTGGGGTTTGAACTTCATGTTTTCGAGGCAGGCTCTCTACTGCTTGAGCCATGCCTCCAGTCATTTTTGCTCTGGTAATTTTGAAGATAGGGGACTGTAGGCATGGCTCAAGTGGTAGATTACCTGCTTTGCAAGCATGAAGCTGTGACTTCAAACCCTAGTGCCACCAAAAATAACCCTAAAAACAAAAACAAAATCATGGAGCTGGGTGCTGGTGGTGCAAACCTATTATCCTAGCCACTCAGGAGGCTGAGATCAGGAGAATCTCTGTTAGAAGCCACCCCAGACAAATAGTTTGTAAGACCCTATCTCAAAAAATACCCAAAATAAAAATAGGGCTGGCAGAGTGGCTCAAGTGGTAGGGTGCCTGTCTAGCAAGCATAAAAAACACGAGATAGGTGTTTCTCTTTTTTTGTTTTCTTGGCAGAACTGGATTTTGAATTCAGGGCCTTACACCTGAGCCACTCGACCAGCCCTTTTTTGTCGTGGGTTTTTTTCGAGATAGGGTCTCATAAACTATCTGCCTGGACTTGCTTTGAACCTCCATTCTTCTGATCTCTGCTTCCTGAGTAGTTAGGATTACAGGTGTGAACCACCAGCACCCGGGTGGGTATCTTTTTTTTTTTGCCTAAGCTGGCCTCAAACCTCAATTCTCCTATTTTCCACCTCCTGCAGTTAATGGGATGAAAGGTGCATGCTTGCATAGCTTTTTTCCATTGAGAAAGGGTCTTACAAACTTTTTTGCCCGGGCTAGTCTCAACTGTGGAACCACAATCCTCCCCATCTCAGTCTCCTAAGTATTTTAAGATTACAGGTGTGAGCCACTGTCACCTAGCTATATTTCCTTGAGTTTTAAAAAGCTGGTTATTTTTCTAAAATGTGGAAAATAAGAATAGTTACATTTGCTGATCACTTACTGTATCTCAGGCAACAGTATTAAATACTTTATGTAATATCTCATTTAAAATAATGTACTATGAGCCGGGGGTGGTAATCCTGTACCTGTAATCCTAGCCACTCAGAGGCTGAGGCAGAAGGATTGCAAGTTGGAGGCCAGCCCGGGCAATTTAGTGAGACCCTGTCTAAAAATAAAAATTTTTTAAAGGGCCAGAGGTCTACAACAGTGGTAGCATGGGTGAGACCCTGGTTTCAATTCCTAGAACTGGAAGAAGAAAAAAAAATACATATATATGGTTTCATTTAATCTGCTTTTTAATCTGTAAGCACAACTAGTTATTGAATAACGCCCCAGGGCAGTGCTAGTATCCTTAGTCCATTTGCTTCATATTGGGTCAGGATATTCAAGGAAAGGATTGATTTAATCTTCTATATGTAAATTAGGTAAAGGTTGAAACTTACAGTAAGTAAATGATTTTTTTAATACTGTTGTTGAAGTCAGGGCCTCATGAATACTAGGTAGGTGAACCACCTAGTATTGAGCCACTCCGCTAGTCCCTCCCTCTTTTATTTTCAATTGATTTGCGTCAAATGCCAGCCCTTTTTATGTTGGTTGCGTTTGAGATAGGGTCTCAGTTTGTGACTAGGCTGGCCTGAACTGCTATCTTCGTGTTTGTACTTCCCCCATAGTTGGGATGACAGGTGTGCACTACCACATCCGACTTTTATTGGTTGAGATGGAGGCTTTCAAACTTTTTCCCAGACTGGCCTCCTGATACCCTCTTCCCAAGTAGCTGGGATTATAGAACTGAGCCACCATAGCTGCTCTTTTTTTTTTTTTAAAGAAAGGATTTTTTTATGCAGGCCTCAGCCTCCATTGTGCTAGGATTATAGGAATGAGCCATTATGCCCCATGCTTTTGGTCATTCCTAATTATTTATGTAGCTCATATTGTAGTTATTAGAGACTTACATAGCACCTGGTTTAAGTTATAATCACTTATACACATTTTTGTACCTGTTATCTTTATTTCCAAGAGGATTGTTCTGTCCAGGCATTGGAGGCCTGGCTACATAGCAGGATATTGTCTCAAAAAAAAAAATGTTCTGAATTTTATCATTCTAAGATACGGCCAGATTTTATCACTGAAATTTGTCCTGAGGCTAGAAGTAAGAGTCAGGGAATGCAGCCCTTATCACCCCCACTTTGCAGGACTAAGGTAGACATTACTCGTCTCATATCCATCTTACAATTTCAGATCAAACGTGAATGAGAAAATAAATCTCTTACGTGGGATGCTTTAATGTCTTGACACAAGAGGTTGAAGAACGTGCTTGTACTTGATCTGCCGACCCGTATGCATTTGCGGAGTGATGAGGAAAGTAGAAGTTGGCATGGGAGGACTTTTCCCATAAAAAAGGAAAGAACTTTTCTTTTTTGGAGATTGCTCTAGCTTGGGTGTTGAATGTCCCTCAAAGCCCTGTGTGTTAAAGGCTTGTTCCCCAGCTTGGTGCTATTGGGAGATCCTTAGGTTGTTGGGTGTATGCCTTCAAAAGGTATTGTGGAACCCTGGCCTCTTCTCAGGCCTCTTTTTCTTCCTGGCTTATGAGGTGAACAGTTTTGCTCTGCCTTTGCTGTCACTGCCATCTAGCACCCCTCTCCAGAGGCCTAAAGCAGAGAGTCCACCTGATCTTGGGCTGGAGTCTCCAGAACTGTGAGCTAAACAAACCTTTTCTCTCATGAGTTAATCATCTCAGGTATTTCATTATAGTGATGAAAAGCTTACTAACAGAGTCCAACTCTTTCTTCAACCTAAGTTCTTTACTCCAGCACTGAACTGCTGGACTGCATTCTTTAGTCCAGCATCTGACCTGCTCACCCATGGTTAGTCTTATATAATCTTATGTAGACTAGATAAGGCATTGTTTTCTGTGGGTTATGTGGGATCTTGGTGCCCAAAGTTGAAGCCCAAAGCAGGCATTTTGTTTTTGGTTTTGGCAGTACTAGGGCTTGAACTCAGCGCCCATACCTTAAGCCCTTTTTATGATAGGTTTGCCTGGACTGGCTTCGAACCTCGATCCTCCTGATCTCTGCCTCCTGAGTGGCTAGGATAACAGGTGTGAGTCACCAGTGGCTAACCTTGTCTGTATTTTTAATAACTAGGCAGTTGCTTTTGGGTAGAGCCTAAATATTGTGGGGTTTGTGTAAACATTTTACATGAAACTATATAGTAGAATTTAATATAAAATTCGTGTAAGTTGAACCAAAAGTTTGGATCCTAGATTTTTATATAACCGTTCTTTATGCAGTCAGTACTTTTATGACTGCATTGTCTATAATAGCAGATTCTAGAATAAGAATTCTGGAAAACAGTAGACCTAAATCTACTTCTCATTTACCTTAGACTTACCTAGAAGGCAAGCACCTTTTGTTGTGGAAGGCATTTTAGGTTTTCTTATGACATTCTTTTTATAGTCTTTCTCCAACTTTTTCCTTGACTTCCCTTAACCTCACCTAGTCCTTACCTATCATAAGCCTGCCAGTGGTTATCCATAGGCATTTATTTGCTTTGCTAGTAGACTTAGGAGTTTATTTTTTCTTCTCTTAAATCATCAAAAGAAGGTTGCCATCTAGACATTGAAAATATTCAATGATAAAGAACCTTCCATATACTATGGTAATGTATTCCAGTTTCTATTTCCATTTTTGTTAACTTAGTTCAGGTTCTTAACATTTATTTCTTGCTAGTCAAACAGTTTTTGTTCTGCGTTTTACTGCTGTGGAACAAACCACTTCTCAGCTTTGTAGTGTAAAGCAACAACCTTCTTAGGATCACAGATCATGTGGAGGGAATTCTGATAGAGGTGGCTTATCTCTGCTCCAACAAGTCTGGGGCCTCAGTTACAGGGGATCCTGACCAGCTAGGCTGGTCACCCACATTCTATACTGGTTTGAGGCTCCTCTGTTGGTACCTTGGCAAGTATGGTTAGAAGACTGGGTTCAGCTGGGACTCTTGTCCAGAGGAGCTGTGTAGATACCAGGCCATAACTTGGTTATATTTCTGTTGTGCTGTTACATATCCACAGTGGCTCTAGTGTGTTTGTTCCAGCAAACAAGGCCTGCCTTTTATAGCAGCAGAAGTTTATGGTTATTGTGTTTTGTCAGTTTCCTGCAATATACTAAAAGCTTGTTTATTGATATTATTTCAAGCATATGGAATATGCCATTTATTTATTGTGGGTGACCAAAAAACAAATAACTGGTTGCATTACTGAGGAACTTAATGAGACAAATTGGTAAGTATTCAGAACAGTGTCTCATGTAAATGTTGTCCATCATTGATACAAATGGTCTGTTAAGGATTGTCTCATCCTGGTCCTATGCCCTGTGCCCCTATAATTCACTCTCGTGATCAAAGTACATTGTATGCAACCTCAGACTGCTTTTTCTTTTTTTGGTCTTTTTTGGTGGTACTGGGGTTGGCTTACTAGGCCAGTACTCTACCATGTGAGCCACACCTCATGTTGCTTTCTTAAAAGGCAGTGTATTGTAAAGAGTATGGACCTGGAGGTGAGAGAAGGATGAGAGCCTAAGACTCGTTGAGTGAATCTGGACACCTGTGAGGTAGATGTGTTTTGGTTTTGGGTTTGTTTGTTTTTTTTTTTTTTTTTTTTTTTTTGGTGGCACTGGGGTTTGAACTTAGGGCTTCACATTTAGTAGCCAGGTGCTCTTACAACTTGAGCCATTCCACCAGCACAAATAGGCACATGGTGGAACAAAAAAGGAGCCAACGACACAGAAGAGGAGAAATTGAGATCTGGAGTTATAGACTTAAAACAGGACATCAAATTTAAGGTCTACCTCATTTTGTTATTTATCAAAAAAGAATAACATCATCTACTGTTCAGTATTGTTATGATTACAGAAAGTAATACTTACAAAATGCTTGGCCCTGTCCACTCCACATTATGGGGACTTTGTAAATGTGAATTCCATGTAAAGATAACTTTTGCAGTGTTACTCTAGGTAAAATATATTCTTGTGTAGAACACCGGGTAACATAAAGTCTTTGATTTAGTTTTCAGTTTGTCGCGCAAGTGTAACACTGAACTGCATCTCCAGCCCCTAGTATTCAAATTCTTGACCTACCTTTTATTGCTTTGTTATGTTTTACTACTCACCTGTGTAAACTTAATACTCTAGACAGACAAGTCTGCTGGGCCATTTATTCATCTAGACATTTTAAAGTTTTTTAGTATGCCAAGTCCTATGTACTGCTTGCCCATGAGGAACTCATTGTTCAGTGCTTTAGTGTAGAAATAACTAAATGATGATGGGAGAGGGAGATCAAGACAGAAGGAACAGCCTCGTGAAAAAAATCCTGACAAGAAATTGCTACAATCATGACGTTAATGAAATAAACCCATTTGTTTTTCTTTCATTGAATTTAATTTTATTTTTCTTACCTTTTTAAAAAATTTGATTGTTTTACATTTACTCACATTGGTATACATTGTTTGTCCCCCTACCCCACCCGCCATTTGTTTTTCAATGTTAGTGATACATAAAATATAAGTTGTAAGTGGTAAAATTGGCTTAGATGTTCAGGTTAAAGAAAAAGCAGAGGATCAAGTTTGGGGAGGGGGGGAATAGTAAGTTTCAATAAGTTTCATTTCCCTGCATGGGTTATCTCAACCTTGGCTCTTGACATTTTGGAACAGACAATTCTTTGTTGTGGATGGCTGCTATTTTTTTTTTTTTTTTAAGATGAGTTTCACTCTGTAGCCCAGGCTGACCTTGAACTCTTGAATCCTGCTTCAGCCTCCTGAGTGCTGGAATTGTGGGCATGCACCACTGTACCCAACTTTGGATGTCTTGTGCATTGTGGGATGCTTACAGTATCGTTGGCCTCTACTCACCAGGTACTAGTAGTATCCCCTCAGTTGTGACTTCCAAAAATGTCTCCAGACATTGCCAAAATGTCCCTTTAGAAGCAAAATCACTCTACCCCTGGTTGAAACCCATTGCTCTTTTCAAAGTAAACCCTCATCTTGTAAAATCTGTTGGAAGTCAGTTTACCAAAAAAGCCAATTCATACAAAGCCAATATACCGAGTGATCAATTCAAAAGATTGATTAAAGAGTTTTGCTTTTCTGGTTGATTAACTTTCAGTTAAAGGAATGTTAAATTGTTTTAAAGTTAAAGTTTCATAAGGGGCTTATGAATATATTTAATATTCAGAAAAATATTTTATCACTAATAGCCAGAATGTCATTTGATTTTTTTTGTTTTTTTTTAATATAATTGACTCCTTCTTAATCTTTTGTGTGTGTGTGTGTGTGTGTGTGTGTGTGTGTACACAGGGGTTTGACTCAGGGCCTACACCACCAGCCCTTTTTTGTGAAGGGTTTTTTCGAGATGGGGTTTTGTGAACTATTTGCCCAGGCTGGCTTCGAACCACAATCCTTCTGATCTCTACCTCCTGAGTAGCTAGGATTACAGGTGTGAGCCACCAGCACCTGGCAATTCATTTTTTTCCCATTAATTTTTTTATTAGGATATATTCGTTGTACACGAGGGATTCATTGTGACAGTTCCAAGTAGGCCTATGTTGTACATTAGTTAGCAATTCATTTTTATGGTTTTTTTTCCTACACTTGGTACTGGCATTTGAACTCAGAGCCTCATGCTTGCTAGGCAAAGTTTTTGTTTTTATCAAAGTTTTATTCATGTATGTATAGACATAGTTAAAAGAGTCAAGTTATGGTAAACAAAAAGCTACTATTTTTTATTCTTTAGTTGTTTGTTTTGACATATGTGCCCATTATTCTAAAAAAAAAAAAAAAAAACCCATATTACTGCTGTTGCTACTTGATTTCCGCCCCCTCTTCCCTTCAGTTTTAGGCATTTTTCTCTTGGTTTACTGCTAAGGAAGATGATGGCTTTGCCTGTTAGCCCACTGCCCCCTCCTTTTCGTCATCCATCTGTCTTTTAGCCTCCTTTCCTCCCCTGGTAGTTGTGTAACATTGTGGTTAGATCATTGTTCAGTCTGCACATTAGTGGCCATGTGGAGCTGTTCACAGCTGAGTTGTATAGCATGGCATGATGATTTTAACTCCTTTGTACTTTCTGTCCTCCCTTGGAGTTAGTGCATTGTTTTTTTGGTTTGCTTAGATTTTTGTGACTTGTACCTTTCCAAATCTCCTCCTTTGTATTCAGTCACTTTCATGTCTCTAGGCTGGCCTTTTGCTAGTGAGGTCTGTGACAGCAATTATCCTGGAATTTCCTGTCACTCTTTTCCTAGGCATTCCCTTTGCCTTTCTTGTTAGTTGCTGTTCATCTCTCTTCCCCTTTCTTAATTCATTCTCAGGTCTTATTGGAGCAGTTCCTCCAGTGATTTCTTGAGAAAGTTGCTGGGAGGTAAATTTTTTAAACCCTTGCATGTCTGAAAACATCTTTATTTTGTCTTCACACTTGATTGGTACTTTGAATATTCTTGTCTCTTAGAATTTTATTTGCTATCTTATGTGGTATCTGATGGTGCAATTTTGAGTGATCAATAACATTTTGAGTCTTACTTATTTTCTGCCCATAAGACTGAGGGAAAAGAAGACTGAAGTTTCATGCATTTATATGGGTCTTGAACTCTGTGGTCCTCACTGTAGGGGTCCTGTGGGGAGCCCCTGTTCTCCATATATTTTGTCTTAGCTCTGGGCTGGACAGATCCCAATATAGTTTAACCCTAGCTGTCCATATTCTGGGCAGCTGAGTTAGGGAAGAAGATATGAGGAAAGTTCTCTGACTTTCTGCTTCTTTTTCTGTTTTCAGCAAAGGAATATGTTCTCACATATGTCTCTGTGCATATGTCCCCAAGCACATGAGAGCTTCCTCCTTTTCCTTCCCTTTCTTCTCTTCCCACCTACTCTTTCCTTGTCCCTCCTCTCCCTTCTCTTCCCCTCCCCTCCCCTTTCCTTTTCTTTCTTTTTCCCTTCTGTTCTATTTTTCTTTCCTTCTGAGAGAAAGTATCTTGCTATGTTATCTAGGTTGATCTTGAACTCAAGTACTCAAGTGATCCTCCTGCCTCAAGACTCCCAGTTGCCCATTTTGTACTTCCTAGAACCTCTAGTTTTTGTTGTCGTTTTGGGTTTTCTTTTTCTTTTCTTTTTTTTTTTTTTTTTGTTTTTTGTTTTTTGTTTTTTGCCAAAGTAGGAGAACAGATTCAGGGGAACAGTTATTTCACTGACTATCAAATCTTCCATTTCAACCTTACCTTTACTTCTACTTCAGAGGCATTTGGTACTGCCAGTTCCTGAATCTTTTGGAGGGTTGAATAGTACAAATCAGAATTTCCCCTTTTATTGCCAAAGATGACTAGAAATTCATCTTTTTTGTATGTGTTAAGACATTTTCTCACTTTCCTAGTTTCTAAATGTTTTGTTACCTATTCTCTTTGTAGTGGGAATTTTACCTTTTGTCTTAAATTTTTTCTTTTTTTCTTTTCTGTCATTTTGATGGCGTTTGGGGAGAAAAAAAAGGTAAATTTGGTCATGATCTTCAACCAGAAGTGGATTACATATGTATGTAATACCATATATCGCTTTAAAATTTTGCCTAGTAATGGTCATAATAACAAAGTAAGATTTATAGTCTTCTTGAGAAGCTGATGGTAAGTTTGACTAATGGTAGGTAGGGGTTGTGCCAGGGTAGTCATCTTTTTTTTAGTGATACTGGGGTTTGAACTCAGGTTTTTACTTGGGTAAGGCAGGTGCTCTACCACTTGAACACCACTGCCAGCCTTTTTTTCCGTTGGGTATTGAATTACTTGCTTGGGCTGGCTTTGAACTGCAATCCTCCTCATCTCTGCCTCCTGAGAAGTATCTAGGGTTATAGGGGTGAGCTACTGGCACCCAGCATGTCTTGCTTTCTTGTCCCCAAGCTTTCTTAACTTTTCTTGTGCTGACATCTCCCCTTAGTGTTTGTCATTCAAGCACTTCATCCCTTGACTTCTAGGACATCTTATTTTCTTCATCTCATCCAAATGGGATCATGTCCTCTTGAGTGCTTAGGGCTGCATAATCCAAAGCAGTAGCCGATAGCCACATGTGGTTGAGCACTTGAAATGTGACCATTCCAAATTAAGATTTCTGTAAATATGAAATGTATGTATTTTCTTTTTTTAAAATATAAAAGCTTAAACGTTTTTTCCATGTTGAAACATTTGGGGTATGCATTGAGTTGAATAAAATGTATGTAAATTAATCCAACCTGTTTTCCTTTTATAATTTCGTTTACTTTGAGTATTAGAAGATTGAAAATTACTTATTTTTAATTCACTTTACATACTTGATTTTATCAGGAGGCAGAAATTGTTCCTTATTTTAGTTACCATTTCCTTTGTTAGTGCCCCACCTAGGTTGTGAGGGTTTTTTTGTTTTTGGGGGGGTTTTGTGGGGGGGTTATGCTGAGGATCGAGCCCAAAATCTTATGCATGCTAGGTAAGTGTTCTACCACTGAGCTAATACCCTTAATACCCTCTTTGAAGGTTTCCATCTTCTGGTAGTGCCTGGTATCTAATAGGTGCCTAGCAAATAGTTAACTGACCCAAAATGACTAAATCAGAGTTTTCTTTAGCCATAACTTGTGTCTTTGAGTTCTTTCTTCTGAGGATTAGATAAGTAAATTAATTTTCAGTATATCACATTACAGTGTTCAGACACTATAACAATAACTGTTATTTTTTTTAAAAGGTGAAATTCTTGCAGGTCTGGTGATGTACTTCTGTAATCCCAGCACTTGAAAGGCACAGGCAGGAGGGTAGAGAGTTTAAGGCCTGCCTAGGCTATATAGCGAAAAAAAAAGAAAGAAAAATAATTGAAACCAATTAAACTGAACTTCTAAGACAACAGCAGTTCTCCTTTCCTATACATATTTTTAAGATACTTAAAAAAATAAAAGTGCTCCCTGTGTTGTATTTTATGTCCCTGTATCTTCATGTCATTTCGTTTTCCTGTTGCATTGCTCTGTTTTTCTGTTCTTGTACCAGTATTTGAAGGGTTTCTGTTCAAGTATTGTGACTTTGTATTGTATCTGTGTACTTAATAAACTTTAAAATAACTTTACACTTACAAAAAAATTGTAAAAAGTAGTATAGTAATGACAGTTATATGTCTTTGCTGTTAATTCTTTTTTTTTGGTAGAACTGGGGTTTACAAACTTTGTGCTTGCAAAGCAGATGTTCTACTCCTTGAGCCACACCTCCAGTCCATTTTGGTTTGGTTCTTTTGGAGATGATGTCTTGTGAACTATTTGCCTGGGGTGGCCTCAAACCACAATCCTCCTGATCTCAGCTTCCCAAGTGGCTAGGACTACAGGTGTGAGCCACCAACATTTGACTAATTTTCACATCTTTTAACTTTTTCTTTTCCTAAAAGCATTGGCCATGACCTCCAAATTGTTCTATAGTAATTTAGGCTAATTATCCCTTATCTGAAATGCTTGGAACCAGAAGTGTTTCATACTTGGGAATATTTGTGCAGACTCTACCTATTGAGCATCCCTAATTCAAAAATCCCACATCCAGAATGCTCTGAAATCTGAAACTTTTTGAGTGTACAGTTTCGATTTTGTATTTTTGGATTCGGGCTGCTCAACATGTATTAGGCACAACTGCCTTGTTTCTTAAAAAAAATGATTCTAAAATTTCCCTATTGCTGAAGATTTTTTTTTTTTGCCGGGGGGAGGGGGTGTTTGTGATGTTTATCAAACTAAGGAAGATACGTTCTCTCTCTCTTTCTGCAGCACTGGTGTTTGAACTGAAGGCTTCATGCTTGCTAGGCAGGTGCTCTACTGCTTGAGCCACTCCTCAGCCCAGGAAGGTCCACTGTAACCCTTGTTTGCAAACAGTTTTTAAAATTTTAAAATTCTTTAGTTTTATTAACTCCTTTTTCTGTAGCGAGTATGATAATTTCCTAGCTACTTTTATTTTTTTTTCTAATTGATTTGAATAATAATGGGAGATATTTTGTTACAAGTCAAATTTTGGCCCCAGCAGTTGACAGATCTCTTTTGGAGCTGGGAAACTCTACTAAAGGAAGATAAAATCATCCCCTCCAGGTTAATTCAGTTATTGAAGAATCACAGACCAAAGATAAAGGAAGCAGCTTGCTCTGTAGGGATTTTCTTTCTTTCTTTGTTTTTAATTAAAAAATTTTTTTCTTTATTCATATATTCATATGTGCTTACATTGTTTGGGTCAGTTCTCCTCCCTGCCTCGCCCCCTTTCCCCCCTAGCTGTTTTTAAAGTTAAATTTGAAGTACAAAAATACTTAGAAGATGGACACTTACTGTCACAATTTGGCTTTTATATTTGGAAAACCTGCCCATGTGTTAAGGAGGTAGCTTGTTATTTTAAGGATTAGAAAGGGTATATGAGCACATATCTCTGTTTTAGGGAAGAAACTAAACTGTTCAGGAAGAGTTGAAACATTACATAAAGATGTTATAAACATGATTATCTTCTCAAGTAGAAGGTACTTAAGTAGATGTATTAGTTATCTTTCTTGTCCTTGTGACAAACAATTTAATGAAGGAGTTACTTAACTTTGCTGACAGTTTCAGTGGGTTCAAGTCCGTGGTCCCTTGGCTCCATGGACTATATGGTAGCAGGAATATGCAGTGGAAGGAGGTTTTTCACCATTACCTCATGGTGGATTGGACGTAGTAGAAAGGGAGAGTAAGGATTCAGGGACAAAATACTCCCAAGGGCCCATCTCCAAAGACCTATTTCTCTGGCTAGACCCCCATCTCTTAAAGTTTCCAAAACCTCCCGAAAATAGCAACACCAGCTGGGTATCAAGCCTTCAAAACATGAGCCTTGGGAACCATTTCATATTCAAACCAACAGTAGGCCTCTCACATTTCAGGTTGGCTCTCTCCTTATACTCAGAGGCAAAACAATTTTGGGACTGTATTTATTACATTAAAACAAAATTAAAAGATTTTTATGTGTATGTCTAAGGAATGTCTTAATTTGTATCTACTGGTTACATTTATAATGAATTATAATCTGTGGCTCTTCTAAATAGGACAGAATTTTAAGAACTAGTATGTAAGCCCTGGATGTGGTGGCCCATGCATCCCAATACTCTGGAAACTGAGGCAGGAGGATTGTAAGTTCAAGGGCAGCTGAGCTATATAGGGAAACTCTGTAACAAAAACACCAAAAAGCAAAAGTGTGGAAAGAAACTGCAAATACTGATTCTCTTTAAATTTCTCACTAAGCAGTTATGTTTATGTGGTCCTATCATCTGATGAATTGTGACAGTGCTTTCTGCTTCACAGGCTTTGGTGAGGATTAGATGTGCACATGCAGTTGCTAGCATGTAGAAAAGTTAAACTCTGTGTGACCAGAAGACAGTCTTTTTGTACTTTACACGACAGCAGCATATTCAGAATACAGATGTTCCTCAATTTATGATGGGTTACGTACTAGTAAACCTGTCTTAAGTTGAAAATGAACTTAATACAACTCTACCCTACGAAATGTCATAACTTAGTCTAGCTTACCTTAAGTGTGCTTAGAATATTTACGTTAGCCTACACTTTGGCACAGTAACCTAACAGAAGCCTACTTCATGAGAAAGTGTTGACTATTGCATATAATTTAATTGAGTATCTGTATCGGAAAACTGCTGGCAGCACAGTGTTGCTGTATGAGTCTTGGTTGTTTACTCCCTATCATGGCTGACTGGGAGTGCTCTGAGTGTGTCATGCTGCTGTGGGTCAGTAACCTCAGAAAAGTAGCAACTCAAAATTGGAAGTACAGTTTCTACTGAATGTGTATTGATTTATAGCACCATGTGAAGTTAAAAAAATCATAAATTGGATTGGATACTGTGTGACTCTGTAGATCCTATTGAATTGCAAAATTTGGTATTTTTCTTCTAGCATTTTCTTGTTTTCCTTGTAAATTTATATCATGTGGTTAAGTTTCTTTGAACTGCTAGATACCTTAAGATTAAAATTAAAGCCTTAATGTTTTGTTTCTTCAACTAGAAGCTCTTAAAACTTGGCAAGCACTGCATGTTCTCATTTCCTTGTCTTTGTGTATATTATCTTGTAGCACACCTCACATGGAGATGGGAGGCAAGAAGTTACCTCCCGCACTGGGCGCTCTGGAGCTCGGTGTAGAAACTCCATAGCTTCCTGTGCAGATGAACAACCTCACATCGGAAACTACAGACTGTTGAAAACAATCGGCAAGGGGAACTTTGCAAAAGTGAAATTGGCAAGACACATCCTTACAGGCAGAGAGGTAAATATTTGTGTTTATTTCTGTTGTAGTGCTTGTCATGTTGATTTCGGTGAAAAGAGGAAAAGAATGTATGTATTTGGGGTTATTTCTAAACTAACTGAATTTTTTAAAATAGCATGACACATGATAGTTACCTGGGATTTCTTTTGCTTTTCCATTACATTGTATTGGAATTGTCTTGTCTCCCCCTGTCTGAAAGGTGTCTGTTGTGGTCTTAATTATTATTTGTTAAGTGATTATAATAATATGATTGAGGGAAACTTTTAAAATGAATGTTCTCCTAATGCCACACTCTCTTGATTTATGTGCCAACACTACATGACATGTATGCTGTGGCATTGATGTCCACAGCTTACCAGGCCCAGGGCTGCTGCTGCAGGAAAAAGTATCCTGTTTACTACCATGTGCCCTATGTATTCCTGGTTTTGTGTGTGCTGCGACTTGAAGAAGGTTGGGAAACATTGATCTGTACTGGAATCTTACAGTAGCAACCAGAGATTCCTTGTGGAGATGCCTGGATTGTTTTTGGAGTCTGAAAGTAGGCAGAGCCATCCCACTTTTTGTGGTTGCTTTTGTTTTTTTGGTGGCGTTGGGGTTTGAACTCAGGGTCTTGAACTCAGCGCTTGCAAGGGAGGCGCTCTATTACTTGAGGCACTCTACCAGCCCATTTTTGTGTTGGGTATTTTCCAGATAGAGTCTTGAGAACTATTTGCCCTGGGTCAGCTTTGAACCACGATCCTCCTGATCTCTGTCTCCCAAGTAGCTAAAATTACAGGCATGAGCTACCCAGCCAACCAAAGCTTTTTTTTTTTTTTTTTTGGCAGTACTGGGGTTTGGACTCAGGACCTATACCTTGAGCCACTCCACCAGCTCTTTGTGGTGTGTGTATGTGTGATGGGTATTTTTGAGATAGGGTCTCTCAAACTATTTTCCCAGCCTGGCTTCAAACCGAGATTTTCCTGATCTCTGCCTCCTGAGTTGCTAGGGTTGCAGGCATGAGCCACCAGTGTCCAGCATTGACCAAAGTTTTTTTAAGATAAGAAATAAAAGCCTTGGCTGGAGGCTCAAGTGGTGGAGTGTCTGCCTAGGAAGCACTAAGTCTCGTTCAAGCCCCACTTCCCACTTCCAAAAAAAAAAAAAAGAAAACAGGAATAGAGTCTCTAAGTTAGTTCCCACTAATCTTCCAATCCTTTGTGGTTACTCAACCCTGTCCTCTGGAGTCTAGCCTACCGTGTTTACTTACTAGTAGGTTTTCCAAAGTGCTTGCCTATGACCTCCATAGTGGCATATTTTAAAAATTTTCTCAGGTTTTAAAAACTTTGAATCATTTTACTCTTGGTTTTTTCCCCCTGTTGAAGGTATGACTCAGAATCCTATATGTGAACATTATAGATACTTGTTACGTAGAAAGTTTGAAATTTCCCTCTTTAAATATGATCATTTTTAGCAATTTGGTATATATTCCAGTTTTTAATATAGACATTAATTTTTTATTTAATAAAAAGAGACACATACAGGACACTGTGGTGATGTATCCTGGCCACGTTATCTGGGTCTTGTCACCTATAGATCTCACATTCAGTTAAAGGTTGCATCATCGTTTTCAGTGTACAGTGGCACCATAGTAAGGATAGGGGTTGCTTGGGTTTTTTTGTTTTTTGTTTGTTTTTGCTGTTACAAACAGATCTGTAGTAAACAGTCCTTCATTTTGTGTGCTTTTGTTAAGAATGTTACTGTAAGACAAAGTTATAAAAATGAAAGTCCTAGATTAAAGTGGGTGAATATTTAACATTATAACAGATATTGCTAAATCAGTTTAAAAGAAAACCAAAAAGCTGGTACCTACTTTTTATCCTACCAATGCAAATGTTTGTCCATTTTCATACACCCTTGCTATAGTGTATAGACACCTTTTGTCTTATCATCTTAGTCCTCTTTTGCCACTACAGCAAAATATCAGATGATATTTTATAAAGAAAAAAGAGTTGGGCATGCCTTTAAGTGGTAGAGCACCTATTTGTCTAGCAAGCTAGAGGCCCTGAGTTCAAACCCCAGTAGTAACAAAAAACAGAACAGAAAAAAAATTTCTCGACAGTTCTGGAAGCTGAGAAGTCCAAGATGAAAGGACTGCATTCCTCCTTTTATATTGAACCCCTCTCCTGTGATGACAGCTGAATCTGTTCTCTTCATTGTTTTGGCCTAAAGGCAGTTAAATTTCAGCATGGGTTTGAGAGGGAACAAACATTTAAACCATAACTGATGGGCAAAAGTAATAAAAACAAAGTTGCTTTTCCCTGATAATTACTTAGATGTATGATATTTTCATCATTTATAGTTTTCAGTGACACTGGGGTTTGAACTCAGTGCTTTGCAGCCCATCTCAAGCCTCTAAGCTATGCCTCAAGCCTCTGATTCTTTTTTTTCCCCCAGTACTGGGGTTTGAACTCAGGGCCTTGTGCTTACTAGGCAGGTTTTCTACCCCTTGAGCCATGCCTCCAGCCTTGACTCATTTTTTAAATGTTTCCTGATTACATCCTTTATCCATTTTTTTATGTTCATAATTAAAATCTTACATTTCAGTCTGATCTATTGTATAGTTTGTGATTTTTTTTTTTCTTTTTGTAGATTGGTACCACTTTAAACTGTTTATGATGCCTTTCGTTTTGTTTTTGAGACAAGGCCTCATTATGTAGCTCAAGCTGCCTGCATCACTGTATAGCCTAGGCTGGCTTGCAACTCACCATCATCCTGCCTCTAACTTCTGAGTGTTTGGGATTATAGGTAGATCCCATTTTGCCTGGCTTTTGGTGTCTTTTGCTTTGGAGAAGTTTTAAGTTTTTATGTAGCAAATTATTTCCATCTTTTTCTTTTTTTTGGTTGAGGGGGTGGTATCTTGCTGTTGGTGTGGTTAAGTCACCCTCCCTCTTTCTTTTTTCTTTTTTTTTTTTTTTGGCAGTACTGGGGTTTTGATCTTAGGGCCTCACACTTGCTAGGCAGGTTCTCCCCTGCTTGAGTCACTTCTCCAATCCTTTTTCCTCTGGTTATTTTGGAGGACTTTCGGTGCTGTTTGAGTTTGTTTTTGGCAGTATTAGGGTTTGAACTGAGGGCCTCACAGTTTCTAGGCAGGTGTTCTACCACTTGAGCCGCTCCACCAGCCCTTTCTTGTGTTGGGTTTTTTTCAAGGTAGGGTCTCTCAAACTATTTGTCTGGAACCTCAAACCATGACAATCCTCCTGACTGATCTCTACCTCCCAAGTAGCTAGGATTACAGGGGTGAGGCACTGGCACCTGGCTTAGTTTGATTTTTTGAGACAGAATCTTTGTAGCCCAGGGTGTAGTTGAACTCAAGCCCTTCCCTCCTCTGCTTCCCAAGTGCTGGGATTATAGGTATGTGTACCCATGCCTAGCTAAAATTACACATATTTTTTATTTTGGTGTTCAATTCTATGAAATTTAGCATATGTATAGATATGTTGCCATCATCGTAACATACTCCAAAAAATTCCTCCACACTGGCCCTTCATAGCTGCCCCTTCCCTGCCATAACCTCCAGTAACCACCTGTCTATTCTCTATCCCCATAGTGGTATTTTTTTTTTTAATATGGAGATGGGATCATACAGTATGTGATCCCATATGTGATGGGATCACATTCTCACTCAGCATCATGTCTTTGAAATTCATGTTGGTGGTTGTATATTTGGATAGTTCCTTCTTATTGCTGAGAATTCTGTTGTATGGCTGGACCACAGTTTGTTTCGACTCCCCCACTGAGGTACATTTGAGTTTCCAGGACTTGGCAGTTATGAGTAGAACCACTCTAAGCATTTTTAAGGGGGCCAGGGATTCTGGGGATCAATCTCCAGAGTCTTGTGCATGCTAGACAAGCATTCTACCACTTGAGCTCTATCCCCAGCCCTTTTGTTTTTATTTTGTTTGTGAGACAGTTTTGCCCCCACCTTTGCCCAGGCTGGCCTCAAACTCATTAACCTCCTGCCTCTGCCTTGCAGGTAGCTGGAAGTATAGGCCATCATGCCTGAGATTGGGCTACCATGACTGACCTTATTTTTGTTATATAATTTGTAAAAATTTTGTTAAGGATTAATAGTTGTCTTTTTTTTTTTTTAAACTTCCTTAGTTTCTATTATTTACTGCAAATTGATCCAAATATCTTGGAGTATCTATCCATAGTGTGTAATATATTAGTTTAAGAGAGAATTAATAGAGTCTGGGTATAGTGTATGCCTGTTATCCTAGCACCCATGAAGCAGGAGGATGTTAGTTCAAGGCCAGCCTGAGCTACATAGTGAGACCCTGTCTAAAAACCAAAAAGTAGAAATTAGGGACAGCAAGATAGGTCTTTCTAAGGCATAGAAAAATAGGATGGTTGCTACAAAGCGATGTTTCTGTGCTAATGGGAATAATCTTAACAAAAAGGGGGGCAGTGGTATCATGAAGAGATAGTGGGGGGGCGGTGAAAGGGGATGGTGGAGGCATTGGTCTTAGATAACAGGGACAGTCCTTCCATAGAAACAGGAGGATGGCAAGAGGTCTGATTTAGGTGCAGGTAAGGGGTTCCTTATGCTGGTGGGAGCTTGTAGAAATTATTTTCTGAGTGCAGGTTTTTCTTTCTCTCTCTTTTTTTTTTTTTTTTTTTTGTAAAATATAAAACCAGATCATCAGCTAAGACTGTGAGTTTTGATGAAATAGCATTAGAGATCCAAGATGGGTAAAATAATTACCAAACAGAAGAGTGAATACACTAGAGAAATACAGTATATTGTCAGGCAGCCTCCAGGCTTCCCTGAGGTTGGTGACCATGGATGAAAGTTAGCAGAGTTAGCTGTGTGCATGTCATTCTCCAGACACAGGCAGTTGACTGACTGTAGACAGGACAGTTGCAGAGTTGTGATTTTGTCACATAAAAATGAGAAATGGCCAGGCACTGGTAGCTCATACCTGTAATCTTAGCTATTCAGGAGGCAGAGATTAGGAGGATTGCAGTTCAAAGCCAGTCAGGGCAAATAGTTGGTGAGACCCTATCTTGAAAAACACTATTACAAAAAATTGGGCTGGTGGAGTGGCTCGAGGTGAAGGCCATGAGTTCAAGCCCAGTAGCACAAAGAAAAAAAAAACAGCGAGAAAGAAATGGAGGAAGGAGCAAGAAACATAAACATGGGCATGTTTATAATGAAATTATGGATTCAAGAAGTGGGAACTTGAGGGAAGAGGTGGACCACAAGAAGGTGGTGGGATCAATGGATCCTACTGTGCCAGACAGTGGTTAGAATATTGCACAGAGCAAGCAGGAAAAAGTAGGAGTTGGTTAGAGATCTGGGAAGCTCGACATTGAGGTCACAGAATGTTTTCAGAGATTGGTAATCGCAGATGGAGTATAACCATTAGGTGGCTTCAGGATGGAACTTTTTTTCTCCTTCCTGGAAATTTATCCTCTGTTTTTAGAAATTTCACAGCAAGGTCTTCATTCATTGTTCTCAGTGCTTATCAGATCATTTCAGTATGAGTTTTTGTGTTTCATTTGTGGAGAATCTCTTGTCTCCTAGAGACACACACACACACACACACACACTCTCTCTCTCTCTCTCTCTCTCTCTCTCTCTCTCTCTCTCTCTCTCTCTCTTTTTGTTTTTGTTTTTTGCAGTGCCATGGTTTGAAACCAGGACCTTGTTCATGCTAGGGAAGCACTCTTATCACTGAACTACACCCTGAAATTCTTACTTATCAGAGACTGGAACTCTTGAATGGAGCCTTGGTTTTTTTTGTTGTTTTTTTTTTTTTTTTTTTTAATGTGTTTTATTTTTAGTTTCAGGAAATTGTCTTTAATTTTATCTTGTAATTTTTCTGTGGGGCGTGTGAGGATATGACCCTTATACCCCAGGTCTGTCTTCTCTGCTGATTTTCATCTGTTTGTTACTGCTTTTGTAGCGTCCAGTTCTGGAATCATGGAATTCCATTTATTTTGTTGACTCCCTGAGGATAATAAAGGCTCCCCCACCCCCACTTTATAAAGTAGTTTTTGCTCTGTGCAAAAAAAATCTCTCCTTTTCTCTTTCCCCTCTCCCCTCTCTCATCTTTGGTTGTGGTTTGTCTGCGTTTTAAGGTGGAGCCCTACAAAGATACTTTGAAACTGTGTTTGCATGTACAGGGCATGTGGCCACTGAGCTTGCTGCCTATTGGGAGTTATTTGGTACTGTTATGGGGGAATCCCAGATATCTATGTTTAGGTCTTTCTCTGGGAACATTTGGTTTATCCAGGTAAGAATCCTCTTTTCTGCCTGGAGTGGGGGTGGCAGACAGCTGCTTGTCCCAGTCTGTGGTGGCAGTCTTGTCACTCAATTCTCTCTTTTCATCTCCATGGTTCACTCCTATTACCTGGTAGGACCATTGACCTTGAGTCCAAAGCCTTGTCTTTTTCCACAGAATAAGTTTCTAGCCTCTTAAGAACCAGTGGTTATTGGTGGGGTTAATGCTGCAAACATTCTCTGTAACTTTTGACCTGTGGTTAGCCCAGCCTTTCTTATACTTGAAGCCTCTGAGTCTGGGGCCTTTTCCCAGTGGTGCTGGACAGATCACATTGTCTCTCCATATAGTTTCCTGGGCTCTCCGTTCACTCTGTTAACAAAATTATTGACACAACTTTCTCTTTGTTGTCTTTTCAACTTGTACCTTCACTTCTATGTCCTGTTACTGTCAGTCCTCTGCATTTCACTGGATGGATCCTAATCTCTTCTCCTTTGTGACTTGTGCCTATAGTATATATAGGACACTCCAGAGAGGAGGGCGGGAGGATTAGGTCTTGAACCTCATTTCTCTCAGCCTCTAATGGTAAATACTAAATAATTTTTTTGTCAATTATAAGAAAGATAAAACTGTGATCCTGGGGTATGCTAAACTTCTTGAGCCTTCAAATAAGTGGTTATATATTTTACTCAGTTTTTTGATGGGCTTCACAGGAATAAAGAGAAAAAAACCCCACAGTCATAACATTTTGAATGCCATTTTCATTTTTGTATGTATGCCATTGTCATATGCATGTTTTTTCCACATATTTTTGGTCATGATCTTGAATCTTAGTTTTTTTCCCCCTCTGAATTTTAAGTAGTTTTCAGGGTTGCTTCATGATCATCATAATTATCCATCCATTTTGATAGTTATGTGCAATGCTATTGATAAAAACAGTTCTCAAACTTTTCTGTCTCAAAACTCCTTTAAACTTCCAAGTGCTTTCTCCCTCATATTCGGACATCAGATCAAGGGCAAACACAACAAGGGGATTGGACTTTGATCACATGATAAAGTGAGAGCACACTAAGGAGGTCTGAGGATAGGTAAGATACCCATAAAACTAGATTGCATTTGTTGCCCTCAATGCAGAGAAACTAATGCAGATACTTTAAAGCGACAGAGGCCAATAGGAGAAGGGGACCAGGAACTAGAGAAAAGGTTAGTTCAAGAAGAATTAATTTAGAAGGTAACACACATGTACAGGAAAGCAATGCGAGTCAACCCCCTTTATAGCTGTCCTTATCTCAACTAGCAAAAACCCTTGGTCCTTCCTATTATTGCTTATACTGTCTCTCCAACAAAATTAGAGATAAGGGCAAAATAGTTCCTGCCTGGTAACGAGGGGACTGGGGGACGGGGCAGGGGGGGGAAGAAATGACCCAAACGTATGCACATATGAATAAAAGAAAAAATTTTTTAAAAACTTCCAGGTGCCTTCATTTGTGTATAGGTTGTTGCTATTGATATTTACTATACTAGAAGGTAACATTAAGAAACTTAAAATATAATCACAGTTCTACTGCATGTTATTATAAAACATTTTTTGTGAGAAACAACTTTTCCAAAACAAATTGAAGAATGATATTGTTTGAATTTTTTTGCAAGTCTCTTTTCTGTCTGGTTTAATAAGTTAGGTTCTTAATATTTCCTTTGCATTCAAACTACTTGGGTAAGTTGTGTTGGCTGAAGTGTATGAAGAAATACGTGGCTAGAAAGAGAGGAGTTTCTTAATACTGTTTAGATTATTGTTGATTTTGCTCTTTGATGCTATGCCAAAACTCAGCAGGTAGGTAGTAGTTTCCTGAGGTAGAAGAGTCAGTGATTAATTGAATTTCTATTCAAAACAGCTATTCAGAGACTGACAAAAAGTTAATCCTCAGAACAGTTTGCTTCGACTGAAAAATTAGTATTAGCAGATACAACTCAAAGGTATCCGCTGATTAGCATGATTTTGCTACAGCCTGAGGTACAGCCTGAGTTTACCATGCAAACTCGGTTTCTACAAATTAACAATTATTGCATTACACACATGGGAAAACTTGTGTTGTTTTTGTTTTTTAGTGTGTTTGTTAATGATACTGGTTTTTGAACTGCAGGCCTCATGCTTGCTTGCTAGGCAGGCACTCTACCACTGAGCCACTCCACATATGTTTCTTTTTTGAGACAAGGTCCCAGTCCCAGCTGACCTCAAACTCATGATCTTCCTGCCTGTGCTGAGTGCTGGAATTACAAATGTACCACACGGGGACTGGAATTTTTTTTTTTTTTTTCCTTTTCAGAGTGGTATTAGGGATGAACTCAGGGCTTTGTACTTGGTAGGCAGGTGCTCCACCACTTGAGCCACAAACCCAACTCTTTTTGCTTTAGTTAATTTTTCAAATAAGGCTGTCAAGTTTTGCCTGGGCTGAACTGGACATCACTGTATGTATTTATACCTTCCATGCAGCTGGGATTACAACCTTGCAACACCATGCTTGGCTCTGGAAAAAAATTTTGTGGTAAAGTATACATAACAAAAGATACACAATTTTTAATTTTTTTTTTTTTTTGGCATTACTGAGGGTTTAACTGAGTGCCTCCTAACCATTTTTTAAGCATATAGTTTAGTAACATTATATACATTCACATTGCTGTGCAATCATTACCACCATCTGCTTTAGAACAGTCTTCATTTTTTGTGAATTTCATATTTGTAAATTTATCTACTCAGTAAAAGTTACTTTTCACCCCAAAATCATCCCTCACAATCCAGCAATAATTTCTGAACATACACAGCTGTGAAAAAATGTACACATCTTCAGCTCAAGGCCAGCAAGGTGATACTGCCTTTTTGTTTCAGCCTTCATACTGTGAGAAAATGCCTTTTTTACTATCTATTTAGTGCTATATTTTTCCCCATTTTTATGGATTTTTGTTGCTAATTTTCCTGCTTAATGCCATTCCCAGTCATAGTGCTGAGGGTGCTGTCTAGTCCTTAGTGCCAGGCTGTGATGTGCCTTGCAGAGGAAATGCATATGTCAGTTAAGCTTCACTCAGACATAAGTTATGATGCTGTGAGCTGTGAATTTTGTTGACCAACAAATACAGTATAGAAAGTCTTTAAAGAGATACTCCCATAAAACAAAACCAGGTCTTAGATACTGAGGCAGGAGGATCATGAATACAAGGTTAACCTGGCTAGATAGTGAGACTGTCTCAAAAAAAATCCAAAACAAAACAAAACAAAAACATGTTGTATATTGATCAGTTGGTGAAAATATAATCAAAGGGTTGCATTTTCATCACAGACCTTGTGTTTTCCCCTAGAAGCACCAGTTTAGTATTCACTAAGTTGGGTTCACAGCAACTTCATAGAATGTTACTGTCAATGATAAAAATTTACTATACCTCTCTCTCTTTATTTTAATTTTTTGGTGGGACTGGGGTTTGAACTCAGGGCCAAAGCAGGCGTTCTACCACTTGAGTCAGACAAAGCTCAGTCCATTTTTCTCTGGCTATTTTTTGGAGATGGTGGTCTCTCACAAACTATTTTCCTGGGCTGGCCTCAATCTGAGATTCTTATTCTCCCTATCTCAGCCTCCCTAGGATTATAGATGTGAGCTACTGGTGCCCTGTTGTACCTGTCTTGAAAGAAGAAGGTTAATAGTTTCTGGTATTTTCCCTTAACATCACATACATGAAAGATGGTGTTATGAAATATCATAGGCTTTTCTCATTTGTCCTGTGATTTTTTTTTTCTCTCTCTGTTAGTTTTTCAGAATGGAGCCCAAGGAAGGAAATTGAAAGTATTCTGTGTGTTGTTCATTGGTGAGTGAGTGCTGGACTTAGCTCAAGATGACTGAGAGGAGCATTAGCCTTTCCACTGTCATCTTCTATATACTACACAACAGAGTTATTTTCTCTGGACAGTTAAGTTTCTGCTTCCTGGAGCACTTTAAGCTTATCTTCCTAGAAATTGTTTGAAGTCGTTTGTCTACTAGTGGCATCTTTTCCATTCTCTTTGTCAATATGTCTTTATACTTCAGTGACCTTTCAGGTGAGAGAAGAGAGAGATGCATATGATGAGTATGCCATCTTTAACCAAACATCTTTACTGTGGTTATGGAAAAACTTGTCATTTAGTAATTTTTACTCAAGTTCTGTTCTACACAGTTTAAAGAATCTAGACTTGTTGCAAAAAAATAGTAGTGTTCTAGATGTCCCCATTTCCTAGTTTCTTAAGATGGCTACTTTTAATTTTTTAAACTGATTCTTTGGGTTTTATTTTCTTACCTATAATAACTTGCTTGTATTCCTGTTTAGGTATTAACTCTTGACTTTTTAAAAGCATCAATGACTTAAAAAAAAAAACAAAACTGTTAAGTGATCATGGCTCACACCTGTAATCCTAGCTACTCAGGAGGCAAAGATCAGGAGAGTCGAGGTTTGAAGCCACCTGGGGGAAATAGTTCAAAATTACCCACCCCATCCCCCCCCCCAAAAAAAAAAAAAAACGGGCAGTGGAGTGTCTAAAGTGATAGAGTTCCTGCCTAGCAAGTGTGAAGTCCTGAGTTCAAACCCCAGTACAACCAAAAAAATTAAATAAAAATAAACTCTACTGAAATGCCTGGCTTTTAAACATTGTACTAATGAAATCGTGCAGATTATTACTTTGTATCTATTGCTTTTACTTTATGCTTGTGACATTCTTGCATGTTATGTGTCATTTAAGTTTTAATTTGAAGTTTTATTTTGTAACCAGATGTTGTTGTTTGGCTTGGTCTTCAGCTACCATGGACTGAATCATATCCTCCACATTTGTATATTAAAGCCCTGACTTACAGTGTTACTGTGTTTGGTAATAGAGTCTTTAAAGAAGTTTGAGCCATGTATCAATAGGATTTGTATCTTTATTAAAAGAAACACCATAGAATTGGCTTTCTCCTCTGTGTGAGGACACAGTGAGATTGAGGACATAGTGAGACAGAAACTGTCTGCAAGGCAGGAATCCCTTTTCAGAACCAACCCTGTTGGTACCTTGATCATGGACTTTCAAATTCCAGATTTGTGAAAAAATAAATTTTTGTTGTTTAAGCCACCTAGTCTATTTGTCAGGGTGTATTTCGTCATAGCACCCTGAGTAGACTAATACACCATTCCTTAGGCTGTTCTGTCCCCTTAAGGAACTTGGAGGTTTTTGTTTGTTTGTTTTGCACCTGCTCTTTTAGTAGCTGTGGATGCTTTAACACCTTTCAAAGTCAGGAAACTTGAAGGAAGTACAAAATAAACATTTTTCTCCAAGGCTGCTGGGCCTATTCTGTTGAGTTGTGTGGGGAAGCTCTTCTCTTGCAAGAGCTGTCTTTATCCCTATTTTGTAATTTTCTGCTTTGTTTCTGGCATCGGTAGACAAATGGAATTCCCAGAACTTTACGTGGCAAGTGGCATGCACACTTTTTTCTCACCTATAAACCCCATTGGCTTTTGCTGTGACCCTTTTATCCCCCACCTTATACCATCTACAACTATGGGAATGAGAATGGGTAGTTTCCTCTCCAGTCTGAGGCACTGAAACAATAATGTCTCACAGTTGTCTTCTCTTAGTGACCTAAGAATCTCACCTGTCTCAGTTCTCCAGGCTCCAGATCTGGGCCTAGGTTAATTTGGTGGTTGAGTCATTCTAGCAGGGAGCAGGGAAAAAATGGGGATTAAGAACTTCACCTTTAGGCATCATTGGTTCACATACATTCATCATGTTAAATGATAGTGTTTCACTCTGGGAATACCATGACTTTGATAGAATGATTGTTTTCTGTAGTTTGGAAACCGAATCCAACATATTTGAAGTTTTTTTTTTTTTTTAACAGTCGTCTTTAAAATAGGAGGATATTGTGCATAACTAGAAATAACTAGTAATTGTGAGTCCAGTCATGAACCTAGAAACCAGGTCTCAAAAGATCAGAAGGAAGAGCAACAGGGCTAACCCTGTTTGGCCCAAAGAGGATGAAAACAGAATTGTGACCAGAAAAGAACAGTCTAGCTAAGGGGGTTTCTTTGCAATTGGGAGATCCAAGAATACAACATAAAATTACTTACAAAAATAGGGTTTGAAGAAAATGAATTAATTAAATTTTAAAATAATGTAAAAACTTAAAAGCCACATTGCTATCTGTTAAGACACCAGAAACCCTGTTTCTTCACTGTCCTATCTAATATATGTTTCCATGCTGATGCTGAGTGCTCAAGGCCTTGGATCAACTTAACAAACATTGAGTGATGTGCCTGTGCAGTGTGCTAGGCTGTAAAGATGAATAAGACAAGCTCCCCCCAATTAAGATATGCATAAGTAATCAGCGTTTGCCTATTCCAACAGCCAATATTTTCTTTTTTCTTATTAGTGTACTTTCCATTAAGAATTCTGACTACTTTTTTTCAAGCACATATGTTATTCATTTTCCATTTCTGATTTGCCTCATCACTGGGGTCAGAATCATAGGTGCCTTTGCTGTAGTATTCTCTGTAGCTCCTCTGAAGGTTAACAGGTCTATGAGGAATGGATAACATGAGAAGGTGGAGGCTTTAGACCCAGTTATAAGCATTTTTTTTTTAAAGTTTAGTATTAGCTGGTGGCTCAACCCTATAATCCTAGCTTCTTGGAAGGCTGAGATCAGGAGGATTGAGGATCGAGGCCAGCCCTGCTAAATAGTTCACAAGATCCCATCTCCAAAAATTACCAGAGCAAAATGAGCTGGAGGTATGGCTCAAGTGGTAGAGTGGCTGCTTTGCAAACATGAAGCCCTGAATTTAAACCTCAGTCCTGCCAAAAAGAAAAACAAAACAAACACACAATGTGCATAGGGGTGGCTATTACCAGCGTATGGTTTGGTAGGACCCCAGAAGCTTTTCTAAAATAATTTTGTTCTCTAATACTGTTTAAACATTTGCTTTTTTTTACTCTTGGTCACAAATGGAGAATGGAATTTTCCAGAGGACATGTGACATGTATCATAACATATTAAGTGCAGAAACCCATGAAAGTTTTGTTAAAACATGTTAATGAAATGGGCTTACTGTTATTTTGAAATGAATGGTTAATTGCTTATTTTTACAATTTCTCTGTTTTTATTTATAATGTGGCAAATATCCATAGATAAAACCCACAGTTGAGGTCATTAGTAACCCTTAATAGGTAAAGGAAACTAAAATAGTCCCCCATTTTGGATATTCATAGTCTATAGGAAAAAGAAAATTATTTTGTGCTGGGGATAAAATTCAGGGCCTTACCTGTGCTATGCGTGTGCTCTATCACTAGGCTATACCCCAACCCAGTATAAATCATTTTTATGCAGTACGTAATGAGCCTGCCAAATGCTGATTGAGGTTCATTTAGTAAATATTAGTAAAACTGATTTTTTTCCTTTTTCAAACGTGAGCATTGCACATAAATAGAAGCTGTACTTATTTCCATCATGTATCCTAGTGCTTTTTTTTTTTTTTTAATACTGTTTGGGGATATATTTACCTCTTTCTGAACAAAGGTTACCAGGTGACACATTTGTTGCCTCTGGACACAGTTCACATGGTTAAGCCACAGATTGGTCTTTCTTTAACTGCCTGAAGGGTTTTTCCATTGTTTGCCCAGTCTGATCTTGAACTCCTGGGCTCAAGCAATCCTCTCACCTTAACTTCATGAGTACTGGGGACTACAGGTGCATGCCACCTTGCCAGACCTTCTATTTTGTTTTGTTTGGTTTGGTTTTGGTTTTAGTTTTCATTAGTTTAATAGTTTTATAAGGGGTTTTATTGTGACATTTCCATACATGCGTATCATGTACCCTATTGGCAGGTGCTCGACTACTTGAGCCATTCCACCAACTCTCTATTTTTTTAAATCAAATGTTTTTAAAGTTTTCAGATTCAACACCAACCTTTGTAGACTTACTTAAACTGTCACTGTAGAGGTATTTGCCTCTATACTCTAGAGGTATATGCCTCTAGAGCATACTTCCTGCTTCAGGATCCCAGAGTCCCTTGAAATTAGTGTCAAAAATAGTGAGAAAGAGGGCTGGGGATATAGCTCAGTGTTAGAGTACTTGCCTAGTATGCATTAGGCTCTGGGTTCTAGTCCCCATTACCTTCTACCCAAAAAAGAAAAGAGATTTACTACATTGCGTATGTTTTTTGTTTGTTATTTTAATGTTTTTGGTGAGATTCGGATTTGAATTTAGGGCTTCCCACTTGCAAATCAGGCACTGTATCACTTGAGCCACAACTCTAGTACATTTTGATCTGATTATTTTGGAGATGGGGAGGGGGAATCCTCACAAACTGTTTGCTCAGACTGGCCTCAAACTGTGATCCTCCTGGTTTAAGCCTCCCAAGCAGCTAGGATTATAGGTGTGAGCCACCAGTGCCCAGCTGCATGTGGTTTAAAAGTGTTTTCATTTTATAATCTTTTCTGGGGGGTGTAGGAGGTGGAAAGGGAAAGTTAGAATTGCTTTTGTAGCCAGCTGAGTTTTAGATTCTAAAAGGTTTGCTTGTTTGCTTGCTATTTAGCAATGCCATATGTGTTGGCATTTACAAAACTATTACCAGTTAGTTTATAATGCCCAAATTCTGAAAATCCATAAATACTTATTTTTTTCTAGGTTGCAATAAAAATAATTGACAAAACTCAGTTGAATCCAACAAGTCTACAAAAGGTAAGGATGATCTTAATATATAGTATTTTTTTAAATGATTTTTGTTTTCAATTACTAGGTAATGTGTCCCTTTAATATCTTGACAGTTACTTTATTTATTATGTTTAGTTTAGTAAAGCTTTCTGTTCCTTAAGTGAATGCAATTTTCTGGGTGTTGTGGTACATGAATGTAATCCCAGCACTTGGGAGGGAGGCAGAGGCTGGAGGATCTTAAATTTGAGATTAGGCTGGGCTTCCTAGTGAGTTTGAGCAAACCTGTGCTACATATGAGGTCTGTCTCAAAAGAAAAGGGAAAAGGAAAAAAAAAAAAAGAATGCAATTTAAATTGAGTGTTTTATAAAAACAATTGGGTTATCTTCAGTTGCAGGTAATGATTTTAGATGTTCTTAATAACAGACTGAAGGCTTTGTTTTTAACTAGAATGTTCTAAGTAGTGGCTAGAATAGAGTTTTTTGTTTGGTTGGTTTTTTGGCAGTACTGGGGGATTGAATTCAGGGCTATACTGCTTGAGCTACACCTCCAGCCCTAGAATAGTGTTTTTAAGAAATAACAAAAATATATTGAAAATAATATAAAAATATTTTCATTTGAAGTCCTGCTTCATTGCCTAGGCAGGCCTCAAGATTCTTCTGCTTCACCTCCTGAGTGCTGGGATTATAGATGTGCATGTCTATACCTAACCTTTATACCTTTCTTATAGTTACTACTGAAGTCTTCAAAGTTAGCACTTTGACCAGGCATAGTGGCTCACATCTGTAGTCCCAGCTGTTTGGGAGGCTAAGGCAGGAGGATCGATTGAGCCTAGGCATTTGAGACCAGCCTAGGCAACATAGCAAGATTCCGACTCAGATAAAAACTAAAGTCAACATTGGCTTCATTAAACTCTTTTTTCTTTTTCTTTCATTAAACTCTTGATATACCATGTCTAATTAAGGAGTGATGATTAATTACTATAAAAAGGATGTATAAAAACTGACCCAGTGGAAAAACATATTTGTAAAGCACTATTGCTATTTGTATCATTGAACTCAGATTAAAGGGTTTCCACCCTAATGCATGTTAAAATCACTTGGGCAGATTTATTTAGCGAGTGAATCCTGGGCAGATTTTGAAAATACTGCTTCCTGAACCACATTAGAGATTTAAGTTGTTCAGGTAATACCTGGGCATAGGTATTTCACTGGTGGATCAGTGAATAATAATCATTGTAAAATCATGTTAGTTGTTTTGGTTTTGCAAAGCCTTTTTACGTGCTTCACTTGATTTCTAGATTCAGCCTGTAGTAGTTGCGGGCTACAGAAACTTTGAAATAGGAAGCTCTGAATTTAAGTTTTGGCTCTGCTTCTTTACCTTGAGCAAAAAACTGTTCAAGACATTGGGTTTCTCTTCTTTAACATGGAGATAATTTAAGCCAAGTGCCATGGTACAGCCTGTAGTCTCAGCTACTGGAGCAAGAAAATCACTTGAGCCCAGAAGTTTGAGACTAGTCTGGGCAACATATCAAGAACCCTGTCTCTTAAAAAAAAAAGAATTATAATTTCACCTCTTCAAGATGGATGTATTCATGAGCTCATGCAGAAGAGCCTTGTAAACTGCAAGCAGTATACGGTCAGTTGTAAGATATTTTGATGTTTATACTGCCCAATATGTATATTACTAATGTGTTCCTAATGTTTATTTATATCCTAGTAATGAGTGTGGAAGGTAGGGAAGGAGAGAGACTTTATTTTACACTAGAAGTGTTATTTAAACAAGTGGCTCTTTGTAATCTGCAGCCCAGATTTCCCAAGGTGGCCCTGCAACAGATCCCAAATTTCTAGTTGTTTTTTGAAGAATAAATTTTTCCTTCTTCCAAATTTTATTTCTTTATATATCTAAGAATTTAATACTAATAAATAAATTAAGAGTTATTAAAAAGCCAGTCCACAGTGACTTACTTGGGAGGTTGAGATCAGGAGGATCACAGTTCAAGGCCAGCCCAGGCAAACAGTTTCTGAGAGACCCCCATCTTCAAAATAGCCAGAGCAAAATGGACTGTAGGTGTGGCTCAACTGGTAGAGTACCTGCTTTGCAGGTGCAAAGCCCTGAGTTCAAACCTCAATCCCACAAAAAAAAAAAAAAAGACTAAAATGAGTATTCAGAACTCAGTTACAAAGTTTGCTGTAATTCAGTATTTTGTAGTGCTACCAATCTTCTGCCAGTCCTCTCTAGAGATAACTGGGATTCCAGCAGTTTTCCAGGACAAGTTTTATTCTGTTTTAGGTTTGCTGCAATTTTTTCTTTCTCTTTGCTTGCTTTTGTTTGTCATTACTTTGAGTCATAATTGTTACTCTTTTTTTTACCTCCTCTGGTACTGGGGTTTGAACTCAAGGCCTTGTACTTGGTAGGCTGGCACTCTACTACTTACGAAGACAGCCCTTTTTGCTTGGTTTTTTTCTTTTTTCTTTTTTTGTGGTACTGGGGTTTGAACTCAGGGCCTACACTTTGAGCCATCCACCAGTCCTTTTTTTGTGATGGTTTTTTCTGAGATAGAATCTCTCAAACTATTTGCCTGGGCTGGCTTGAAACCTCGATCCTCCTGATCTCTGCCTCTTGAGCAGCTAGGATTACAGGCATGAGCCACTGGTGCCTGGCTAATAGGGTCTAATAGAATGTCACTTTTATACTTAGGCAAGACTGTACCATAATCCTTGTATATTTGTGCTTCCTGCTTGCCTAGGATGACAGACATGTACTCCCATGCCCACCTCTTCATTCACTGATATATGGGTTCTTGCTAACTGCTTGGGCTGGCCCTGGAACCATGGTCCTCCCAATCTTTACCTCCCAAATAGCTAGGATTACAGGCATAAGCCACCGTGCCCAGCTGTCATAGTGTTTAATTGCTGCTAATCTTTGTAATTATTGTTTACTATCATTATTATTACAAATTATTGACCACAGCATTATTAATTCAGTACATGATAGGTTGTCTTGTTAGCCAATAATGTTATTATGAATATTTGCAGCACTATTAATTTTGTTTTATAATAATCTAATAAGATTTGTTTGTGGTGTCATTCAACTGTGAAGCATCCACAGAAGACTGTCCCAAAGCAGATGTATTTTTTTTCCTTTTTCTTTTATTATTCATATGTGCATACAAGGCTTGGTTCATTTCTCCCCCCTGCCCCCACCCCCTCCCTTACCACCCACTCCGCTCCCTCCCTCTCCCCCCATCAATACCCAGCAGAAACTATTTTGCCCTTATTTCTAATTTTGTTATAGAGAGAGTATAAGCAATAATAGGAAGGAACAAGGGTTTTTGCTGGTTGAGATAAGGATAGCTATACAGGGCATTGACTCACATTGATTTCCTGTGCGTGGGTGTTACCTTCTAGGTTAATTCTTCTTGAACTAACCTTTTCTCTAGTACCCGTTCCCCTTTTCCTATTGTCCTCAGTTGCTTTTAAGGTATCTGCTTTAGTTTCTCTGCGTTGAGGGCAACAGATGCTAGCTAATTTTTTAGGTGTCTTACCTATCCTCACCCCTCCCTTGTGTGCTCACTTTTATCATGTGCTCATAGTCCAATCCCCTTGTAGCAGATGTATTTAAGCTAAATAACTTGATAAGTATAGTATGTTCAATTTATAGGGCATTATTTAAAATCATGTGTATTAAGTACATAGTCTTCTCTTATAAGGTTAATCAAAAGCATTCTTTATACATTAGCTTCAAATTATTTTTTACCAAGTTATTTGCCAGGGGAAATTGGTGACTAGGTAGAGTATTTACAGCAACTTATACTACCCATCTTTGGAGCATTAGCCTTACAGGTTTTTTTCTTCTTGGCACCATTCACAATTGTATCACACTTAATACAAAATGGTTTTCTTTAGATAGCGATTTAAAGCCCTGGAGCTGCCCTGGAAGCTTTATATTCACTTTAAGGAACATTCTGCCGTCAACTATATAGTCCATTTATATTGCCACTACCAAAAGAGTTGCGCTGGCTTGTTCAGGCAATGTTTGAACACACGTGTTAAAATGGTGTCAGTCTCATGATATTCATGTTGGCACATTAAGTCATGTACCTTTACCAAATTTATGTAAATGAACCTGCAAATTGATACTACTTTCACAGATAAGTCTCTTCATTTTCCCTTTGTGTTTTTCCAACTATTGAGTTAGTAAACAGCGGCTTCTAGGAGAGATTTTTGTTCATTGTTTTGTACTTTCGAACTTCTAAGTACTATTCCTGGGAGTTTTGATCAGCTTTTGAGGTACTCTGTATTGTTGTACCTATAATGGTTTTGAAAAGAGCAGGAATAACAAACATGTTCGTCTTCTTACTGGTCTTACAAAGTCATTTTGTCAGTTTGGTTAGGTACCGGATAGTCTTGCTAGATCTTGTCTTAAAAGATAAGGTCTCTTAAAAGATTGTTAAATTTGAATCTGTTATTAAGAAGCAAGTTATGGCTCATTTTTTTAAAAGGTGCTACCTATTCAAAACTACTAGAGTTTACTAAGACATGTCAGTACACTAAGTGTAACCCATCTAAAGTTTGTAATATTCTCGTTCATCCTTTGGAGTAGACTGTTAACATAAGAGTAATACTAGAAACATGGAGAAGCTAGATTGCATGGATTAAAATCCAGGCTTCACCCCTGCCTTGGTGTGTGATGAGTTACTTAACCATTTAACCTTCCTCACAGTACCTTAGAAGGTGGTAGTGAAGCTTATTTTGTTTTATTTTTTGATGAGATGAGGTTTGAACTCAGGGCTTTGCACTTGCAAAGCAGATGCCCTACCATTTGAGCCACACCTTCAGTCCATTTCCTCTTGTTATTTTGCAAGTGGGGTCTTGTGAACTATTTGCCCAGTCTGGCCTTGAACCTTGATTCTCCAGATCTCAACATCCCAAGCAGCTAGGATTACAGGTGTGAGCCACTGTTATCTAGCTAGTAAGTTAATATTTAGGTGCAGGCTCGAGTGGTAGAGAACCTGTCACCAAGCCCAAGATCCTGAGTTTAAAACCCCAGCCAGCCAAAAGAGAAGAAGAAGAAGAATCTCTGGTACATGCTAAGAACTGTATGAACCATTTTCATATGCTCAACTTAATAGCTGTTTTATGTTTGCTTTATTTGGGGGTGTGGAATGAAAAATGTGTTTTGTTTGTTTAAAAAAATCTTCCCCTCATAAGAAATGAGTAAAGCTTAATTATTGAATGGTAGATTCCAGCTAGGTCTCTTTTGTAGGAATGAATAGGAATTGTTGTAGACTACTACTGATAATGATAGTTGTTAATATTTGTGCATTTAGTCTGTGTGTGTGCTGAGCACTGCTGTATTTACCTGTTTGCTCATTTAGCCTTCACAACTTCATGAGGTAGATTCTAGTCTTAAGGAAAGAGAGCCAGGAGGATTAAGTAATCTGCCTTGACTGATAAAAGATGGATACTTGGCCAGTCATCCTGTGATAGGTGTAGTTAGCATGAGTTGAGTATCAGCAAACTCTAAATGTAAGCAGGTTTGTTACAGTTCAGATGAAAGGACTGATGGTGAGCAGCACGCTAGAATCACTGTTGTCTATTAGTCAGCATAGGAGTTCATTGTCATCAGATACTAGAGTGTGCCCCCTGTCTCCTCTTTACCCCTTTACGCTTATAGGCCCTGAACTTTTCACATTAGCTCGTCTGGTAGACATCTTTTCATCTTTGCACTCTGTTTTATTGCCATCTTTGTTTTCCACTGGCAAACAAAATCTGAGAAGTTGATATAGTCAAGCCTTCCAGCTAGTAAGTGGTGAGCAAAAATATAAATCTTGGACTAACTCCAAAATACTGGCTCTTTCCACTCCATTTTGTTGCCTTTCTATAATTAAATTTCCCTAATTGAGGATTTACAAAATCCTGGATAGGAACGGACCCAAGGCTTCCCATTGAGGTAGGTGTAAAGAAGTTGACCAGTAGTTTCAAATTTGAGGAAATATTCCAAGTAATTAAGAGAAGTAGGCCTTGTATCCTGACTCGAAAACACTACAAAAGCCATGTTTTTATTCAAGTTTGTTTATTCATTCAGTCAATAAGCACTTATTAAACACCTGCTGTATGTCAGGCACTACTCTGTACTGTGGATACCAGCATTGAACCAAGTGAAGTTCTTGCCTTCATGGAATTAACATACTAGGAGAAAGCAGCAATAAACATATAACGTCATTAAGTGCTATTAAGAAAAGTAAAGGGACTGGGAGTGTGGTTCAAGTGGTGGAGTGCCTGCCTACTAAGCACAAGGCCCTGAGTTCAAGCCCCAGGGCTGCCAAAAAAGTAAAAAATAAAAGAAAGAGAGAAGTAAAGCAAAATGTTACTGAGTATATTTTCAAAAGAAAAATTTCTGTCATCTTGATGCTCTGGTATCTGGGCCTTTTTTGGCTCCTCCCAGGGTGAGCTAATTCCAGAGATAACATCTGCCCTGTGAATGTGCCTTTCAGACCAGCAGAGTCAGAGTCCATACTTGAAACCACCTGCTTTATCTAGCTCTGACACTCCAGGAGGCACTGTTTCTCTGCCTTTAGCACCCCAGGGTTAAGTGCCAACTAGAGAGAGCTACTTGTATCCCAGAGCTGCTGAAATTAAGTAGATAGTCCGAACCTACTTACATTGCCTTGCTTTCCCATGGAAATTACAATAAAGGCCCTGGTCCTTGCATTTCCCTTTCTTCCACTGCCTTCTGACTATTTGACCCTGTGTAGTGTGGTAGGTCCCTTCCTCTTGGGAACTGTAAGAAACTGTCTTTTCAGTGGTTGTCATCTATTGAACTGAAAAGTAGGGGCATCCTGTTGGTAATTCATTTCAGAAACATCCTTGTCCTCCTGAACCAAGGTTTTTTTCATTTTCGTTTTTTTGTGATGCTGAGCTTTGAACTGAGGGCTTATACCTTGAGCCACTCCACCAGCCCTTTTTTGTGAAGAGTTTTTTTGAGCTAGGGTCTCAGAACTATTTGCCCAGGGCAGTCTTCAAACCATGAACCTCCTGATCTCTGCCTCCCGAGTAGCTAGGATTACAGGTGTGACACACTGGCACCCAGCCTGAACCAAGTTTTTTGAGTCATTGATGCATCAGATTAGTGCAGCTGACCCTGGGTTAACCCATGTGGTGTGCAGTAAAATTCTACCTAGGCCTTGATGACCTAAAGAATCTTCCCAGGTAAAAAAGAGAAAAGACCCTGCAGACTTCACTGCAGTGCACGGTGATTTTCAGTAAATGTTGGAGGAGGGGTTACATAGTTAGCCTAAGGTGCACCAGTGGCCAGCTTCAGAGGTCCTTATTACAGCTTCTCCATGATAGAAACTTAATTGTCACCACACTGTGATAGAACCAATTTAAGCAGTATCATCTTTTTCTTAAACTGCAACCACCTAATTAGAAACAAGAAGTAACATGTAATTTTTAGTGTTACTGGAGTTTGAACTCAGGGCCTTGTGCTTACCAGGCAGGCACTCTATCATTTGACCACACTCCAGCCTAAAATAATCAATTTTTTAAAAAATGTATACATAGCCAGGTGACAATTGGCTCATACCTGTAACCCTAGCCACTTGGGAGGTTGAGATTAGGAGAAGTGTGGATCAAGGTCAGCTTGGGAAAATACTTCATGAAAACTCTGTCTCCAAAATAACTAGAGCAAAAATGAACTGGAAGTATGGCTCAAGCAGTAGAGTGCCTGCTTTGCAAGCGCAAAACGTTGAGTTCAAACCCCAGTCCCACCAAAAAAAAAAAAAAAAACTATCCATGATGAATGGTTTGTGCACCCTTAAGCACATCCAGGGATGGCTCTTTCCCACAGTGTCTTGTTCCAGTCAGACAGTTTTCCCCACTTGTTTTAGACTAGCATCTGCTAGAAACTTGTATAACACTGTTCTCTGGTTTTTGCCACATAGAGCTATAGATCCTAAATCTACCACTCTAAACCATTCCATAGCCAGCCCTTTAAGGTTGTTATTTTGGGTCTTGATTTTCCTTTCTCCAGAGTAAATACCCAGCTTTTTGACCACTCACAGGAGATGTCCTCAACATAGGTCTAGTTACTTAGAACTGTTTTCATCTGGGCACTGGTGGCTTATGCCTATAATCCTAGCTATTAAGGAGGCAGAGATCAGGAAAATCGAAGTTCAAAGCCAGCCTGGGCAAAGAGCTTGAGAGACCCTATCTCACAAAACCCTTCACAAAAATAGGGCTGGTGAAGTGGCTCAAGGTGAAGACCCTGAGTTTAAACCCCAGCACCAAAAAAATGATCCAAGTAAACAGGATTGTTTTCTTTACCTGTGTTTAATGACAAGAAAATTCATTTAATTGGCTTTTTGACATAATTCCAGTCTATTGGGGCCTGCTATTTATATATGTATGTATGCATGCATGTGTGTGTATGTATGTGTGTGCTTGGAATATTGAATTGAGGGCTTTGTACATGCCAGGCAAGCTCTCTACCGCTGAGCTGTATCTCCAGCCCTGTTGGGGCATTATTTAGAACAGTGAGTCTTTTGTGTTAGCTGTCATTTCTAGTTTGCTGCTGTCTGAATTGGATATGAATGTCTTCATCCAGTTAAAATATTCAACAAGACAAGGATAAAAACCTTTGAATGGAAACCCATCCTTCCAAGTTGTTGGTGCTAACCTACTAGTAAAGAATGTTTGAGTAAGATTCAAATACTTTTTTTTTTTTTTTTTGAGACTAGGGCAAGGTCTTTCTATGCTACCCAGTCTGGTCTTAAATGCTGAGCCCAATCGATTCATCATCTGCCTCAGCCTCCCAGGTGCTAGGAGTATTAGCCACTGCTCTGTTTTATTTTAATTAGTTAATTAATTAGGGTTTATCAGCAGGTTATAATTTGTTGATTATTTTGGTCATAAATTTCCAAGGCTCCTAGGATGAACAAGAACCTTCGAGTCCAAAACTCTGTCTTTGGACAACTTTCAACCTTTTCAGTCTTCCCTATCTATAAATTTGAGATAATTGTATTTCTCTGATCAAGTTGTGGAAATTTAATTAGATTTGATCAGAGACATGAAATATCTAGCTCTGCTTCCCACACGGGGACACTTGATTCAGACACAGAGACCCTTGATAATTGTTAGCTGCTGCCTCCTCCCATTCCTCCTTGTGTAATTTAACATACTCAGTATTGACTACCAGTTTCTGCCTAGTACATAATTCTGTGAGGTAACAGTGTGAAATTATTGTGAGGCCCTACTAGGGCCTCTTTGGTTGCCCTTATTTTTGTTTTTTGTTTCTGTTTTTGTTTTGCAGTCTTTTTTTCCCAGTACTGGGATTTGAACTCAGGGCCTCATGATTGTTAGGCAGGTCCCCTCTTACTTGAGCCACTCCACCAGCCCTGTTTTGTGTTGTGTATTTTCCAGTTAAGGTCTTGTGAACTGTTTGTCTAGGCTGGCTTTGAACCTTGATCTTCCTGCTCTCTGCCTTCCTAGTAGCTAGGATTATAAGAGTGAGCCACTGGCACCCAGCTCAGTCTGGGGTTTTGAACTCAGGCCTTCATGCTTGCTAGGCAGGCACTCTTACCACTTGAGCCACATGTCCAGTTTCCTTTTGTATCCACATAACTAAGCTGTACAAGTCACCTCTCTCTGTACCCATTCACTTTTCCCTTGTGTTTTCACAGTGGATCCCTGATATAACCTCTGCTAGAACCCAGGGTTTCTCAAGCTTTAATGTGTTATCTAACAAATGACTCCAAATCCTAGCAATTTAAAGCAAAAAGACATTGATAAACTCACAGTTTCTGAGTCGGAAGTGACACAGCTAGATAGTCTGCATGGTTTTGACTTAGTAGGTTTTGGTTACATGTCAGCCCATCTGTAGTCATCCAAAGACTTTGTTGGGACTGGCAGATCTGTTTCCAACAGCTGCCATTGTCACTGCAGTTCTTGCTGGTTGTGGGCATATGATTTTGCTGCCTTGCACGCGGGCCTGTCTATGGAAGTGCTCCCATGTCCTTAAGACACTCATGAGTAATCTGAGAGCAAGGAGGGAATGCAGTGCCATCTAAAAACCTCATTGGCTTCTGAAGGCTCTGTTATCATTTCTGGCATATTCTGTTGGTAAGGAGCAAGTCACGAAGCTCAGCCTTCTGTTGAAGAGGAAAAACTTGGGAACACATTTTTTAAAAACTAATTACCTGGTGCTTATTGAAAAGTAGCTGGGTGCTGGTGACTCATACCTATAATCCTAGCTACTCAGGAGGCAGAGATCAGGAGGATCATGGTTCGAAATCAGCCCAGGCAAATAGATTGTGAGACCCTATCTTAAAAAAATGCTTCACACACACACTTATACAAAATGTTGGTGGAGTGGCTCAAGGTGTAGGCCCTGAATTCAAACCCAGTACCACAAAAAAAAAAAAAAAGGATGATAAGTAGGACCAAGGTTCCTGTACTTTGCACAAACACTGATGACTGGTGCAGGTGGCCCAAAGTCCCCACCCAGAAACACACTGCTTGATCTAGAATGTGTCAACTTGGTCTTCTTTAAATGCCTTCACTGGTTGCTACTCTCCATTTTTGCTCACATACACAGGGCATGTACCCCATGTTTAACAGTAGACATTCCCCCCCCCCTTTTATTTTTAAGGTTTCTGTGAAAGTTCCTAGAGGGAAATGGGCTCGCCTTCCCTTGAATTCTATAATATTACTGGTGTTGGCTTTAATTCACTTTGTTTCAGTTCTACTGCACTGCTAGGAGGGATTTTTTTAAATGATTGCCTTCATTTGACCTGCTTTCCTGCCAGCAGAACAACTTCAGCTCTCACAAGCTATTTGTCAAGTTGATTGAAGCAGCTGTGGTAATTAGAATGCTAAGGAAGTTAGCTCAAACCATACTTTGTAGGAGTTTAGTACTTTCCTGCAGGCATTCATCAAGCAATGGTTTTCCTATGTATGCCAGGCTTGGTTTCAAGTCCAGTAGATGGCAGGGTGATAATAAGTAAGTACACAAAAATATATTGACACTACTTGAATGACTTCCTATGGAAGAAGTGAGGAGATAGGTGTGATATAAAACAAAGAGATTTACTTAGATTGTTTCTGAAAACCTGTCTAAGACTTGGATAAAAAGAAGAGACCTAAAAGAACTCAGAATGTCTTTGTAATGAAAAGGTGCCTGGCTGATGTTGGAGGGATCAAGTAGAGGCTGCATGGTTCCAGACCATGGTAAGGGCCTCATTCTTAGTGGAGATTTCTAAAGTGGATTGATACGGTGTCCATCTTGGAGGCCTTCTAATTTAGTCACTGTCAAAACAATTGGGAGATCCAAATTACAGCTACAGATTCAACTATAGTGGATTGGAAAATGCCATTTCTATGTTAACTTGACAGAGGAAAGCCAAAAAAACCCCTCAAGCTTGAATGGTTGTCAGGGATGTGGGTGCCATCTTATCAATTCAAAACACAAAATGTAAGAATAATCACGGTAACAACAGGAAGTACTTACGCTGGAGACGAAAGCGCACCTGCCTTTAAAAACAATGGGCTGACGGAGTGGGTCAAGTGGTAGAGCAACTGACTACCAAGTGTGAGGCCCTGAGTTCGAACCACAGTACCATCAAAAACAACAACAACGTTTTAGGTAGGACAGGGTATTCAGATTTATGTCTCTTTAAGTTCTGTGATTTGGTTATATGTCGAAACCTGCCTATGGCCATCTGCCCTCGCTGTTGATTCAACTCTTGGTTAGACAAGAGAACAGGATAGGTGTGGTGAAATGCCTGTGGAGTTCTCACCAACTACCTTTCCACAGTGTCTACTGATTCTCTTCTAAGCCTTTCACAGTTCTTGCTTCCTATATGCTGTAGTATCCAGGGTGCTAAAAGACTGGGTTCTGGCTTATTTTCCCCAGAAAGATAGCACTTCCTTGGAAGAGGCTGAATGAAATGACCTCTACAACTCTGGTTTCTGGGTTCTGTTAACCCAGGCTGTAATGACAGACATCTTCCCCTCTGAAGTGCCAGCATGTGTTTCTGCCACTGAACTTTACTTCTTCTCTTACTCTGTGGGGTGGCTGGGCAACTCTGCCTATCCTCGTTGGGCCCTTCATCCTAAAGTCTCACCTGAGTTGGCTAATAAAGCTGAATTAGCTGGTGGATTGGCATGGACAGCAGGTCTCTCTTTTGTGCATACTATCTCTCATCCTTAAAGAGTGTAGACAGGTTTCTTCACATGCCTATGTTTTTAAGATAAAAAACATAAAATTCAGAGTGCAGTACTTTCCTCCTTGGAACCACTGCTGTTTTCTGTAAATGGAATCATTTTGGGAATACTATTTGGTAATAGGTTATAAACCTACTTTAAAGTTACTACAGACTTTGATGTTATTCTTAGAAATGGGATAATAAACATTAGCAGTGAACCAGTTATCTAAGAGAAAATTTTAATTTATGTTGTTAACAGTGGAGTATATTGTATAATAACTTATGTTGGGGGGATTGTCTTTTTTTTTTTTTTTTTTTTTTTTTTTTTTTAGCTCTTCAGAGAAGTAAGAATAATGAAGATTTTAAATCATCCAAACATAGGTACTTTCTGCTTTCTTAAATAATTTGGGGTCTAAATGTATTCATGAAAGTATGTCATAAAGTTAAATATGTATTCTTGAGGTGATAGAAGGATATTCCTTCCCTCCCCCAGTCCAGGTACACTTTTAATAAAACACGTGCATGTACACTCACATTATTGATCATTTGTGTTAGCCTTCGGAAATTACTGAAGCCCAGTCAAAAGGTTAGGTATTAAGCATTTGAACTTAAAGTTTTAATGCCGTAGAAACATCTACAATCAGACTGAATATAACTTTCTAATTTTTTAGTGTATTAGAAAATATAATTGTATCTCATTAGTAGATACAAAGAATGGAACTATATACCCAGTCAGAGTTAAAATTTTCAAAGATATATTTCTTTTTGCTGTGACTGTGTTCCTAAGAAATACTTGTACAAAGCAGCATTTAAAAGGTAGGATACTTGCTATCAAATTGAATTTTTATAGGAATTGTATTTAAAGTTTTGATTTGTTTTATGTGTCCTCTGTGTGCACAGCTTTGTGTTAGGTGTTTGAAGATGAGGAAGAGACATGGTCCTACCCTTACACTAATTGTAGGACAAAGATGAAATATCAGTTACTTAATACTGACCCTGTTGTAATTTATCTAAATGAATACTTATGATCTCACATATAATAGGGCTCTTTAATATAACTGCATTTTTATAAAGTTATAGTTAATAGTTACTGCATTCTGAAAATATTATTTCCAGAGTAAATGAGAGGGGTATTCTTCAGGGACAAGAATAGAAGAATAATGTGCAACCACAGGAGGGAAAAGGCTTTTAAATAGAGCTTATACCCTATTTCATCCCATCATTTAAAAAACATTATTGTTTTATGTACGAGTATGAAGAAAAATGCTACCAAGCCATCATTCTGATATCAGGGTATATTAAATAAAATGGAGGAAAAGATAGACAAAAAGAAATATAATAATGATTGGGGGTCGGGGGATAAAGGAGAATGATGGAAGGGGTAGTAAATTCAGTTATGATATATTTGATATATTGTAAGAACTTTTGAAAATGCCACAATGTACCCTCAGCACAACAATAAAAAAAAAAAAAGAAATGTAATGGAAGAAAACCTTCTTTCTTTACTTTTCATTTCAGCCCTTTGAGGTTAGTCTGCCAACTCTAGATTTTAGAGTTCCAACAACTTTTCACCCAAAAAATACTTTTTTTTATCTCTACTTTCTAGAATTTTTTTCATTTTTGTGTTTGGGGGGGGGATGGTGCTCAGATTTAAATTCAGGGCTTCACACTTTCTAGGGCAGGGATTCTGCTGCCTGAGCCATGCCTCCAGTCCTAGATAGATTGATTGATTGATTGATTTTTTTGGCAGTGCTGGGGTTTTTTGCCAGCTCTATTTTTTTTTTTCCTGTTGGTTTTTTTTTTGAGATAGGGTCACATGAGCTATTTGCTGGAGCTGTTTTTTTAACCATGATCCTCCTGACCTCTGCCTCTAGAACTTTTTTTGTTTTAATGCAGTGCCAGAGCTTGAACCAAAGACTGCTAGATAAATGCTTTACCTTGAGCCCTAGAACTAGCTAAACATTTTTTTTATCTTTTAATTATTTCAATTGTACCCTGATTCAGAGTTGTATACTTAATAAATGTCTTTTTTTTAATATTGATTGAAATTTTTAAAAATCCAGATTGCAGAGTGGAGATTGGGAAGACTGGTCTCAGGTCGGCTCAGGGCAAAAAGTTCTTGAGACCCCCATCTCAGTCAGTAAAAGCTGGGCATGGCAACTTGCATCTGTCATCTCAGCTATGCTGGAAGCATAAATAGGATTTCAGTTCAGGTCTGGAGGCCCAGGAATAAATGAGAGACCCTATTTGAAAAATACCTAAAGCAAAAAGGGGTTGGGGCATGGCTCAAGTGGTAGAGTGCCTGCTTGGCAAGCAAAGGCCCTGAGTTCAAACCCCAGAACTGCACATGCACATAAAAAATCATATTGCATTGAAATTTTTTCTTAGAAGAGCTAATATTTACTCTGGAATATTAGAAGGATTTCATTTTTATGTTGCTAGTTTACCAACACATATGCCTTAACTTTCTTAAGTAGCTTTTCTTGATAGTAGGAACATAGAGTCTGAGGAATCCTCTGAGAATTTTATTTACCAGTTCATCACAAACATTTATTGACTACTGTGCCAAGTGCTTTGTTTGACCTAATACTCTACTAAAGCATTAGAAAACCATCTACAGTGTAAAGGACTAGCAACCCCTTCCTTTTCTGGGTAAACTTAATTTTAAAGGAAGTATTAACAAAATAAAATAGATAACCAAAATGGCGACTTGATAGCTTCAGAAATTCACTTCAGTTTCATTTTAAAATCAAATACATATTTCTTACTGGTTGGCAGTGGCTCATGCCTGTAATCCTAGCCACTTGGGAGGCTGAGATTGGAAGGATCGAGAATCTAGGCCAGCCTAGGCAAGTAGTTCACAAGACCCCATCTTCAAAATAACCAGAGCAAAATGGACTGGAGATGTGGCTCAAGCAGTAGTGTCTGCTTTGCAAGTACAAAGCCCCAAGTTCAAACTCCAGTCCCACACACAAAAATTCTTTCCAACTAGTTGCCATATAATCCTTTCTAATTCCTTCCATTTCTGCACTCAGAATAGTAACAAAGGAACCTTGTTCTTTGAGAGTTGTAATAAGTTCTCCAAACAACAAAGGTCTCAGGTAATCACCCCCTTAAAGCTATGGTGATGAGTAAATGGGCTTGTACTTGCAGGAGTCTTTGTATAGATATGGACCATCTCTGCCAGCTGAGAGAAGTGAGAGACCGGTGAGCTGATGAGAGGGCAGTTTGCCAACACAGACACCATCAAGGGCAGTAGCAAGGATAGGGAAAGTGAAAACATAATACACTTGGCTAGAATGCAAACAGCATGCTGAGCACCAAGAAATAATCTTTATTTTTATGGAATTCTTTGCTTTTATAAAATCTTTTCTGTTGTTGTAAGATACTATAAAAAAAATCCCTAAACATTTTTTGGAGGGCTAGCACTTCAAAGGTTTTTAACAGAGAAAAAGTTGCTTTTCATAGAGTTTTTATGTGCATAGTTTGTGCATAGACATTTGTTTCTTGTTTTTCTTGTATCCTTTCTGCTCTCCCAGTGAAGTTGTTTGAAGTCATTGAAACTGAAAAAACACTCTACTTAATCATGGAATATGCAAGTGGAGGTAAGCACATTTATTTATATTGGGTTTTTTTTTTTTTCCTTTCAGAAGAATGCACAGCCAAATTACCCATATGGATAATTGTTAAGGTTTCATTTAACATCCATAGTCAGGGCTGTGTCAAGTGACACAGTGCCTGCCTAGCAAGTGTGAGGCCCTGAGTTCAACCCCAAGTATCACCAAAAAGCAAAAACAAATCCCTAACATCCAGAGTCATAATACACTAGGTAAGAGTCAGAAAAGTTGATTCTTAGCAATTCTGTGGGTTGTAGTATTTCACTGTTGTTATTATTAACTGAAAATACCTAAGTATTTGGCTCTTTGCATTGTGGTAAAATAGACATCACAGAAAACTTACCATTTGAAATATTTTCAGGCATACAGTTTAGTAGCATTAAGCACATTCACATTGTTGTGCAACCCTCATCACCATCCATCTCCAGAAATTTTCTTAAACTGAAGCTATGTACCCATTAAACCCTAACTGCCCAGTTCCCTCTTCCTTAGCTCCTGGCAACCACCATTCTACTTTCTGTCTCTGAATTTGACTACTTTAGATACCAAACATAATGGAATCATAGAGTATTTGTCCTTTTGTGCCTAGCTTATTTCACTTAGCATAACATCTTCAAAGTTATTCCATTGTTTGTATGTATTTGTGTGTGTGTGTATATATTTTGTTTATCCCAAGTATTTAGATTAATGTTTTAGTGTGTTGAAAATAAATGTGTATTGCATTTTAGATGCTTTTCTTTATCAAATTTTAATGTCATTGATGTCCATCTTTCCAAAGGCCAAAAATGATGTGTTGTAACACATGTAACTGTATTTTCCTTGAAACAAAGATTAACAACTAATAGTTATTTGCCTACAAGATTGTTAAAATATAGATATTTTCTCTTTCTCTCCCTCTCTTTTTTTTTTTGGGAAGTGGGAGGGGCGGTACTGGGGTTTGAACACAGAGGCTTATGATAGCCAGGCAAGCACTGTGCCATTTGGGCCATATCTTCAGCCCTTCTGCTTTATGTATTTTAGGAATAGGATCTAGAATGTATGCGAAGACCTGCCTGGACTATAATCCTATTTATGCTTCCTGTATAACTGGGATGACAGGAGTGCGGTACCACACCCAACTTTTATTGGTTGATATAGGGGCTTGTGAACTTTTTTTTTGCCCTGGCTGGTCTCAAACCCTGGCTGTCCTGATCTCTGCTTCCTGAGTAGCCAGGATTATAGGCTAAAGCCATTCCACTTGGTTAGATACTTTCTGAAGTGCATGTATAGCTGCTTTTCTTTTTTAAGGTTGTGACTAAGGTTTAAACTCGAGATTTTGTACTTGCAAAACAGGTACTTACCTCCAGTCAGTTTTGCAGTGGTTATTTTGGAGATGGGGTCTCTCAAGCTATTTGCCAGGGCTGGCCTTGAACAGTGATCCTCCTGATCTCAGCCTCCCGAGTAACTAGGATTACAGATATGAGTCACTGGTACCTGGCTGTTACTCTCTTTCATAAAGATTCTCACTTGAGTGTTGAGGGTGGCTGGGCTTTTAGTTTGGGACCTCACTTACTGTGGAGGACAGAAGCTTTCCTGGTCATCTTTTCATGTTCCTTGCCTCTAGCACCATGCGGGTGCATAGCAGACACTCGACAAATACGAATTATACTACATTTGTGAAGTTATAAACTCCTGGAGACATACGCTGTTGTACTCTACAGGATCTAGTTTTGTTTTATCATTAGTTCTTTGATCCAGGTTGCAAAACCTGGAGGGAGAAAGTTTAATCAAAACCTCATGTTGTGAGTTAACCATTGAAAGGCTGTAAGCCTGTCATGGGAAAGAATGTATTATAGTATGTACACCGCTGACACCACTCTTTCATACTCCTAATTGATCATTAGTTGTGTGTTTAATATTTTAAATGTCTACTTTGGAAATTTAGTTGGGATTTTCAAACTTAAGGAGCAGTAGGAAGAGCTGAGGGTTAATGCAGAACCAAAATCTTCACAGAGTTCCAATACTCTGGTCATCCCATGGGCAAACAACACAGTTGTTCATAACCTCCTGGTTTGTGTGGCCTCCAGTGTTTGAGGTGCTTGCTCTGCCTAGCCTCCATGGTCTTCACAATGTCTCTGTTATGTGGCTTTTGCACTTTTGAGGGAATGAATGGCCAAGAAGACTCACAGTGGTCTACAGCTGCCAGTCATAGAGCCCAGCCTTCTGATAGCATCTAGCCCCTCTGATCTGTCAGTCTGTCACTGCTTTCTGTTACTATCTATTTTAGGGGACCAAGTCCTAGAGATTACTCTTACATAGGGGCAACACAAAAACATCTAAGGATTACCCAGATTTAGTAGAAAGAAGATGAGATTTGGAAAAGACAGACATGGGGCGAATACAGCTAGCCCTAACTGGCTGTGTGACCTGACAAATAATATATTTGGCTGACTGAGCTTTATAGTGGGTGTGCTTACCTAGCTCTCAGCATTATAACTTAAGGATGGGGGTGGTGGTTTACTGCCTGGGATGGGCTGTGTGTTTTAATCAGCTCAGCAAAATACTATCTACAGCACATAGGAATGACAAAAGTTTCATTAAATTGATTACCCTCCTTCCTAGCTAGGTACCTTTTGACTTGCTATAGTTGTAGAATTTTAGAATTACAAACAAATCTTCCTTAGAAATTATCCAAGGCAGCTGTCTATTTTTTACAAATGAAATTAAAGCACAAAAAAAGTTGTCATGTGCCAAAGGCTCAGTTGATTGTAGGACCTGAACTAGAACCAGGTACTTTCTAATTGCCCTTGCATTCAACCCTGACTGCTCTTTTTTTTCTCTTAGTAACCTTTACGGGTTTTCAGTTTAGCTGCTTAATCTAAGTTTTAATGTTTTTAATAGAAGAGAGAAATCTGGGTTGAATTCCTAGCTTATAAGTTGGATTCCTGGTTTATAACTTAGTAATTGTGAGTTGCTTTATGGTCCCACACATCTTGTAAGAGATTTATATTGCATTTGAATGTATAAAAATAGTTTAATTATGTTGGGAGATTGACACCATTATCTATGTTCTCTACAACAATAAATGGGCTTTACATCCACTAGTGCTTTTCAAGTCAAACTACTTTCTGTAAATATGCACACATCTTTAGTTGTTTTCACTTATTAACCACTTGTTTTACATTGCTTGCTTTCCTGCAGTAGAATGGTTATTCACTTAGAAAACGCTGACAGTAAGCCAGGTGTGGTGGTGCTCACCTGTAATCCTAGTGCTTGGGAGGTAGAGGCAGAACTATTGAGAGTTTGAGGCCAGCATCGAATACATTGCAAGACCCTGTCTCTAAATAAAATTAAAAGAAAAGGCTAACACTTTACTGAGCTGACAGTTTATCTCATAATTCATCAGAGTTAAGTGTACCATGTAGGGTAAATTAACATGTGTAGTGCGTTTTTAAAGATTCTTGTACAATCAAGTGATACATGGAAATATTTTTGCCCATTCATTACTTAAAATTTATTTATTCAAAATAGCTTACAGTGCAGGTTTAAAAAACTTTTAAAAATTTATTCAGAGTTAGGGTTAAGGTTTAAAAGTCTTGTCGGGCACCAGTGGCTCATGCCTGTAATCCTAGCTACCCAGGAGGCAGAGATCATGAGGATTGAGGTTCGAAGCCAGTCTAGGCAAATAGTTCACAAGACCTTACCTTGAAAAAAGACACACACACACACACACACACACACACACACAAAGAGGGCCTGAGTTCAAGCTTCAGTAATACAAAAAAAAAAAAAAAAAAAAGTTTCAAAGTCAGAGCCAGGCATGGTGACACACCTGAAATTTTAGCACTTTGTGGGCTGAGGCAGAAAGATCACAGGTTTGAGGCCAGCCTGGGCTACATAGTGAGACCTTGTCTCAAAAAAAAAAAAAAAGTTTAGTAAAACTCATAGATATATGTAATTCAGAATGAATTTTTAAGTATCAGAATATTTCAGTTTAATGTTGTCATTAAGCTGATGAATACATATTTCTTACTTGTATAAAGATGTGTTTCTTTCCCAAAAACATTTTCCATCTAATTCTCTAAATGAGTATAGTTTTCTGTGAATTTCAGAGATGATGTTTCTTTATTCTAAGTTCATAAACAGCCACACCAATACTATATTCCCTTAGGTGTCCCTTCTCTTTTCTTTTTGGGCAATACTGTGTGAATTGTTAATTAGAATCAGCATACTTCTTTTGGCATCACCAGCTTCTTGTCCTGAGCCCGCTGCTCACTACCATTGAGCATCCCACACTTGACCCAGTCACTTGCATGCTTGATTAATTATTGCACAGGTCTCCTAGTGGGTCCCCCTATCCTTTTCCTTCATCCTAACTACTGTCTCTTCTAGTGGCCAGTGATCCTTTCAAGAAGTTAGTCATTCCCTTTTTTGGGGGGCAGTAACCCACTTGCTAGACAGTGCTCCACTGATTGAGCCACTCCACCAGCCCTTTTTTTTTTTTGGTCTTGAAAACCATTTGCCCAGGCTGGCTTCAAACTGCAGTCCTCCTGATCTCTGCCTCCTAAGTAACAGGTGTGAGCCACCAGCACCTGGCCTCCTCCTCTTTTCTACTTAATTTCCTTTAGAGTAAAGCCAGAGCCCTTCCTAAAGCCTTCAGGACTCTTCAGGATATCCTTGCCTGCCACTCTGCCTCTTGCTCTCTCCAGCCCCATGGCTCCCTTGCTGTTTTCTTTTACTTACTGTAGACTCCCATTTGAACAACATTGTCCCCTCCTTTAGGTAGTCAGCAGAGTGCAAGTAAACAGGTTGACACACATTCTTCCTGGTTTTTTTCCCCCTTTTCCTGCACAGTGCCCACAGTCCTGACATACTGCATATTTGTTCATTGTCTTTCTCCCCTGCTAGAAGGCAAACTCCATGGGGAAAAGGGCTTTGATGAGTTCACTGCTGCATTTTTCCAGAGCCAGGAACAGTGCCTGGCAGTTAATAGGCACTGAGTAAATACTTATTGAATGAATGAATGTACTTAGGAAATGCCATGTGGTCATAATCCTACAGGAAAGACATCCTCTTAACACAAATAACTTAATCCATTGTAACTGTATTTCATTGCTCAAGATTTTTTTTACCTGTTTATTTATTTAACTGTTTATTTCATTGTGATAATTCCTTACTTGCATACAGTGTACCTTGAACAAGTTTACCCTCTCTATTATATTTCCACTCCTCCTCTCCCTCCTCTCTTTACTTTTTTGAGCACTGGAGCTCAAACCAGAGCCTTAAGTTGGCTAGGCAGGCATTCTACCACTTGAGCCACTCCACCAGCCCTCTTTTATATTGGGTGTTTTCGAGATAGAGTCGCATGAACTGTTTGCCCAGGGTGGCCTCCAACCATGATCTTCCTGACCTCTGTCTCCCAAGGAACTAGGATTACAGGCGTGAGTCTCCTGCACTCAACTTCCTCCTCCCTTTTCCACACAATGTCTGGAGGGTTTCATCATGCTGTCTTTATGTACATTTACAAAGTATATTTCCATCTTGTTCACCCCTCAGTATCCTTTCCTTTCCCTCTCCTGCTGTCCCCCTCCAGACAGTACCCCATTTACATTCATGTCCCATTATCATCATCACCGTTGCTTTAGGTCTAGGTTCCACAAATAAAGAATATGAAATTGCTCATTTTTTGTTGAAGCATATTGAAAACACATGTCCTTTAAAATGAAAACTTTACAAGCATAGGCGAATTTTTTAAAAGACTGGTCTCACCATATACCCCTGGCTGGCCTTGAACTTACTGTGTAGCGCAGGCTGGTCTTGAACTTGAGATTCTCCTACCTCAGCCTCCTGAGTGCTGGAATTATAGGTGTGTACTGCTACATCTAGCTCCACAATTTAAATTTTAAGGCTTTTCCTCAGCTTAAAGATTATATTGGTGAATTTAAATGCTTTTAAACTTTAACCTGTTTCACATAATCCTGACTAACTTCATATCTATATTAAAAAATAAAAATTAAATCATTGCTAAAAGTGAAACATTATCAATTTAAGAGAAGGCTAATGCTCAGAAGTAGGACTTCTGCTTACTTTTATTTTTCTCAATTGTAGGTGAAGTATTTGACTATTTGGTTGCACATGGACGAATGAAGGAAAAAGAAGCAAGAGCTAAATTTAGACAGGTATGAATTCAAATGTCTTTAATTTGTTAATTGAATAAAGTTACTTGCTAAACTCTTAAGGAAACAAGGGTTTGCTTCTGTGAATGTTCATAAGGTCCATTGGATGGAGCTTGGGTTGGCTACTCAGTTCAACAAAAATTTATTAAGTACCTTTCATGCCTTATGCACTATGCTTCAGATAGCCATGGGCTCTCCTCAAGCATTGTAAATGAGACATCAGTCTCACTCTTAACCTTGGCTTTTGATAGGTGAACGTTAAAAATCTAGAGCCTTTCAAAGATACCTGTGATTGCATTAATTAAAACCATTTCAGCTAGACACAAGTGGCTCCTACCTCTAATACTAGTTGCTTGGGAGGCTGAGATCTGGAGGATTTCAGTTTGAATTCAGTCTAGGCAAATACTTCTTGAGGCTATCTCCAGAAATAACCAGAGCAAAATGGACTGGAGGCCTTGCTAAAGTGGTAGAGTGCGTGCTTTGTGACAAAGCACAAAGCATTGAGTTCAAACCCCAGTCTCACATGCACACATAAAAAAACAGTTTCAGAGCTTTTAGCAAGAGGAGTGTTACAGTCCCAAAATTCACTTAGATTTGTCCTACATAAGCCAAGACCAAATATAATTTAATCTGTTATTGACTTAAAGTCTTTACCCATTGTTTAAAAAGACTCATTTTAATATGCTAGTTTTAAGCACAAAGGTGATGTAATTTTGTCTTTATTAATACTATTTTTTGTTGTGTGTGTGGTACTAGGGTTTGAACTTGGGGCTTCCCACTTGCTAGGCAGGCATTCTACCACCTGAACCACTCCACCAGTCCTTAATAATTATTGATTGATCATTACTTGCCAGATACTGGAAGAAGTGCTTTATATTAATGTAAATCTTACAGCAGCCTTGGGGGTTAAGGAGTATTAAGCCTATTTCTAAAGATAGAAAACTGGGGTATGGAAGATTAAATAACTTACCCAAACTTTCATGTGTGCCATAGATTGAGACCTAGGTGCTTTGACTCGAAAATTAAATCTGTTAATGATTGCATTGTGCTGTTATGCAGACTAGGAATCACCAGACTGTTTCCTTTGTGTGTATATGGGTGTGTCGGGGTAACTGGGATTTGAACTCAGGGCCTCACACTTGCTAGGCAAGCACTCTACCACTTGAGTCACTTTTCCAGCCCTGTTTTGTGTTGAATATTTTCAAGATAGAGTCTCACGAACTATTTGCCCTGACTGGCTTCAAACTGCCATTCACCTGATCTCTGCCTTCCGAGTAGGTAGGATTAGAGGCATGAGCTACCAGCACCGGCTACCAGGCTCTTTCTGAAAAGGACCAGACAGCTCATATTGTAGGCTTTGTGGGCCATATGGTCTCTGTCACAGCTATTTATCTCTGCTCTTATAGCATAAGACAGGTAATACTGCCCAAATGAATGTGATGGTATGCTAATAAAACCTTTTTTGATTTGGAAGAACAGAGAGACGTATAACTTAGCCCATAAGTCATATTGTGCCTGGCCTCAAAGTTGTACGTTTCGATGGCCTCATTTCTCTCAAAATAACCAAGAAACATAGTTTCACATGTTTGGAAAGGCAGTTTCAGCTGATTTTTAAGTTTTCTCTTAACAGTGTACCTCCCTCGATCATCTCAGTTTGATACTTATAATTAAGGACTCATCTATCGGTTTAACTGTTGTTGCTTAGATTTAATCTAAATGCTTAAATACTAACAGTACTTTGAGTTTTAAAAAAAATCTATTAAATAGCAAAGTTGAAACTGTCATTTAACTTCTCTGATCCCCAAGTTTTAGCTGTAAAAAAGAGGGAATTACACTTGATGAATTTTGTAGTTCTTTCCATTCCAAATATCATTTAATTCTATGGTCCATGAAAGGAAACTCAAATTCTTATTAGAAAATACGTCTGCTTTACTTCTTCTATAACTGTATTCTTTTGGGAGGTGGGGAGCAGTACTAGGGTCTGAACTCAGGACTTTTTGTTTATGAGGCAGGTGCTCTACCTCTTGAGCCGCAACTCCAGCCCCTATAATATTCTTAATTTTTATAAATTGACCATCTAAAAGCCAAAATATTTTGCCTTGTGCAGTTTAAATTTCTTCCCCAGAAGAATCTGACTTGGAGCTGTTTTCATGAATGTGGTCTGTTAAACCATGAGGAAAGGACTGGTGGCAGCCAGAGAGAGCAGGCCACTCCTGAACCCTCCCCAGATGGCAGTTCAGGGACTGGAACACATTCCCATCCTCCACCATCCCCCTAGCTCAGACTTGTCAGTCTTGTGGAAATTACTTAGATCCTTTATTGTAAGGATCTGCAGAAATAGTGAAGCCTTTATTCGAGGAACCTACTAGTTGGACCAGGAAAGATGGTTTATGTGTGTGCACCCTTGCAACTAATGACTTGATTTGTCATACATAAAATTAATGTCATCCCAGGCTGGTGACATAGCTCAAGAGGTAGAGAGCCTCCCTAGCAAATGGCATGTCCCTTAGTTCAAACCCCGGTACTACCCGAAAAATAAATAAATAAAATTGTTATCCGTTCTCCTTGCTTGTGGAGAAGGCTCCTTTAGGGCTGAAAGAATCAATCATAATATTGTTTCCACTTTTCTGTTTGTAATACCATACTTTCTAGGAGCTTATAAGTCATCACGCTGATTTTTAAAAAGAAAAGGTTTCCTGTTTATATCAAAGAGGAAAGTATGCTGCACACAAAGTTCACTGACTGTGATCCATTTATGCCACAAATGGGCCCTTTATTCCATTTTCATCAGCACATAGCATTTTCTCTTCTTCCTTCATCATTCCCATCCTTCTTACTGCTTATGCCATTTTAATTTTTTTGGTTGAGCTCTTGTTCTTTTTAAATAAAAAGAACAGATTCCTGACTCCACCTTCTTTGATTGCCTCAGTCTTGGTGGACTAATAATGATGATGCCTCTGTTGTTTTCTGGATGACCAAGAGAGAATTAGGCTAGTGTTCTTTCTTTAACCTAAAAACATCCAGACTCCACCTTGTTTAGAAGTAACTGCTCCTAGCTTAATGACAGAACACATACACACACAAAAATATTTTTAAGGTGAATATTTTCAGGTTATTGTGACATCAGGTTAGCTTTGAGATATTTACTGCTAAACGAAGAGAAATGATCTGGGAAAGTTCGGGAAATTTGCAAATGTGATCCAAAACCAGAATTTGAAAATAAACTACAAGAGAAATCTTAATATTAGAAAACAAAATCAGAGGGATAAAGTCATAGCAGTCCTGACTGCAAAAGAAGAAATGATTAGAGCAAGGTAGCATTTACCTGTGCCCTAGGTAAATTTTTGTTTTAGGAAAACAAAAGCTATTTCACTTTTTCTGTTTTCACACTGACAGAATCGAGCAGCAGCAGTAGTAGTATTAAAGTAACAGATGCTCTAAAACCCATATTTTGGCATTGGAATCTTTGTGCCTTTAATTGATTATGAGTGGGTCTCATATTCTAAATATTCATTTTAAATAAAGTAGTGAAGCTGCTTGGTAAAGCTCTGATTTGGGCATCATTCCACTCTAACCCTGGCCCAGCTTTTCCTTGCTGCTGATTTTCGACCAAAATATAGAATAGACCTCTCTGAGATTTTTATGACCAGGGTAGGTGGGTTCATATGGTTTATGATTAAGGGCTGGTGATGATTTGGAAAAAACAAACAATATTCTCATTGTACCCCGGGTCTGTATAGTCATAGTCATATCCATGTAAATTCACACACAAAATGCTAATGAAAAAACTAGACCAAATAGGACAAAATAACATGAGATGTTATCTCTTCTTGGTGGTAATACAGGCATATACTTATACATTCTTTTCTGCATTTCCTTAAAATTTCTCTAATGAGCATGTAAAACTTTTATAAATAGAAAAAGAGGCTTTTCTGTTACTAGTAATTGTGAAATTTCAATAAAACAATTGTTTAACAATGTAAATCACAGAAATCATTGCAAATTGTCTAAATAAAAGCAAATTACTTGCTGAAAATAGAAGGAATCCTTATTAAGAATGTGCATAGTAGTTTTTAAAGTTTATAGTTCACATAAGGAACAATATTAGTTCGTCCATTTTAAGGAGAACAAAACTGACCCTCAAGAAGTTAAGTGACTTGTACTTTCCTCAGACCCACATCAGCTAATGCAGCTTGGATAGTCTGTAACTGCTGGTTTGGTTGTGAGTTGATTTCACAGGCATTGAAAGTTGCCCCATTCTGGGATGCAGTGTCTCATGCCTATAATCCTATCTATTTGGGAGACCAAGATTGGGGGATCATGGTTCGAAACCAGCCTCAGGCAAATAGTTCATGAGACCCCCCCCCATCTCCAAAATAACCAGAGTGAAATGGACTGGAGGTGTGGTTCTAGCAGTAAACCATCTTCTCTGCAAGTGCAAAGCCCTTCGTTCAAACTCCAGTCCCACCAAAAAGGAAGGAAGAGAGGAAGAAAGCAAAGAGAAAAGAAAAGAAAGTTGTCCCAGAGCCATTTGGTCCTGGCACCACTGAAAAATAAATGGAATGTCAGCAGGTAGGATCCAAGAAGAGACTTCCAGTTAAAACCAGAGAAAGCAGGAAGAAATCCTCACTTTCCTTTTTTTGTTTTGTTTTGTTTTGTCTCATTTTTTGAGAGAGGGTCTCACTATGTAGGCTGGCCTCACTGCTCTCTTTATTGCTTTCACCCTTAAATTTCTCCAGATTGAAAAATTCAAAGCATAAGAAAGTTGTTTACAGAAATCCACACATTCAAGTGCTTTCTGAGTATTTTGCATGTGGGAACATTAATGAAGTCTTTCATTTTAATTATGAATCTGCACCAGTGGTGACTAACCCTTGCCTCTGTCCAGATTGTGTCTGCAGTACAATATTGCCACCAAAAGCGGATCGTTCACAGAGACCTCAAGGTGAGTCCAAGTGCATTTGCTAAGTGATTGTTCAGTTCTCTTTTCCACAAATGAGGCATAGATTTGATTGTGTTATTAAATAAGAAAAAATAAATCTTAAAATAATTGAATCCTTTTCATCACATTAAATAGTAAAGAGCATTAAAGATAAAGAATTATGAAGTTCATTAAAAATATTTAATAGTTCAGTAAAGGTGACTACTAGTTAGTTAATCTCTGACAGCCAAATAGATGGAGGGCCCCCAGAAATGTACTGCACACCTGGGTAGTGGGCACTTGTTTCTGTCCCCACATAGGCATTCCTGGCCTACACTTCTGCCTCCCCTCAAAGGTGGAGGAGGTTGTAGGGCTCACAGAGCAGGCCCTCTGTGAGCTGCACCCACAGGCAAGCCCTCACTTCCTTCTTTTTTTTTTTTTTTCTTTTTCTTTTTCTTTTATTATTCATATGTGCATACAAGGCTTGGTTCATTTCTCCCCCCTGCCCCCATCCCCTCCTCACTTCCTTCTTGTTATAGGAGCATAGACACCTCTGCTGCCCCTGCCCTGTGTCTGGCCCCTGGCTCCCTCTGGACCTGCGCTCTATCTGCTGTATATCTGCTACAGTTCTTCCTTTACTCAGCGGCAGTTCTATTTGTTTAAATCTTTTGTCTCTTAAAAAAAACCTTTCCAGCCCAGCCCTTCCAGACCCACCCTTTTTCCACCTTCACAGCACATTCTCTAAACCTCTGTGCTCTCCTCATGGGATTACTGTGCACTCACTTTCTCCTCTCAGCACTCAGTGATGAGCGCATACGCTTTTTCTAGCAGCTACAGTGACCTTCTGTGTGCTGATGGCCCCCACTCCGTTCCTGCAGCTAGAGTTCTCCTTCACCCAGAAACCCTAGCAAGTGGGCATCTTCAGGGTGGGCGGAGTAACTCAAGTGGTAGAGCTCCTGCCTAGCAAGTGTGAGGCCCTGACTTCAAACCCCATTACCACAAAAAGAAAAAAGAGGGCATCTTGAACTGAGTGTCCCTTGGGCACCTTAGGTACAGCCAGTTCAAAGCCAGAGCATCTACCTAAACTGAAGTGCATATTTCTTTCTGGTGACTGATATTCCTCAGAGGCCTCTACTTAACATTCCACTCATTCACCCCATCCTTTTGCTACTGTTCTTAAATGTCTCTTTTACCCAGTTCCTGTTCTCCAAGGCCAGACCACTATCACCTCATACTTGATTACAGCACTAATGTTTTGCCTCTGCTTCCAATTTTACCTCTTCCTCCTGTGTTATAGAATTGCCTTAAAAACACAAATGAAGCTGGGAGCTGTAATCGTAGCTACTCAGGAGGCAGGAGGATCACGGTTCGAAGCCAGCCCAGGTACATAGCTTGCCAGACCCTACCTAGAAAAACCCATCACAAAAAAAGGGCTGGCACAGTGGTTCAAGGTGTAGACCCTGAGTTCAAACCTCAGTACCACAAAAAAAAAAAAAAAAGAAGCCAGGTGCCTGTGGCCAACACCTGTAATCCTAGCTACTTGAAAGGCTAATATTGAGAAAAATCACAGTTCGAGCAAAATGGACTGGAGGTGTTACTCAAGCAGTAGAGCGTCTGCTTTGCGAATGTAAAACCCTGAATTCAAACACGAATCCCACCAAAATAACAAAAAAATAAAGAGAGAGATTGTTATTTTTCTGCTTAACTCTTTAATGACTTCTTGCCCTCAGTATGAAAACCCAAACTTCTGAGCACAGCTCACTCAGTGTCTATTTTGGTTTGGTCCCGGCAGCCTCCCCAGCCATCTCTCTCTTTCAGGTCCTTCAGAGAAACGTGCTCCCTTTCTACTCTGGGTTTTAAACTCTTTATTCTGCCTGAAAACATCCCTTGCAATCAGCTGCGCCTTCTCAGGCTTCAACTTTACTTACTCTAGGAAGCTGCCCTGTCTTTTATAGTGCTTAGCCCATGGCTTGTGACTCCTTTGTCACAGTGCTCGACTTTCAGGGCAGCTGCTTATTTTTCTGCCTTTCCCCTTCTACACTGTGAGTTCCTGAGGGCAGAGCCCTGTTTCACTCATCATTGTACATCCAGACATCCATCTAACATCTGCTTTGTGGAAGCCACCTAGTACCTGTTGGTTAAGGTAAATGAAGATGTCTCTGATTTGTCTCTTGAATGAGGTTAGGTATTCTCCCTCCCTGTTAATACCCATTTTTATAGCTATTTAACAGTTTTTATGAAATGTTCTCTGCACTTAAAGCAAATACCTATATTTTTTAAAAGCCCCTTACTCTTTTTCTTTTTTTTCCTCAAATACTTAGGGAAGCTCCTTACTAGGTGAAAAGGCTTAGTTTTTCTTTACCTTGGGGTATCTGATATTTAAATTTGTGTTATAATTGATCTGTGTTTAATGTCTGTGATTGTTAGTGTTGCAAAACTAGTAGTCCTAGTTTATCTCCTGTTTTTTTCTCTAGAAAGAGTTTTCTCATTAATCAGGAGACAATAGCTTTATGTTGTAGCAAAAACTTTTATGAAATGCCTAATCCTATCATAGTTATGAATGTATTTTAGTTAAGTTTCATTTTTGTCTTGATGTTTTCCCTCTAGGCTGAAAATCTATTGTTAGATGCGGATATGAACATTAAAATAGCAGATTTTGGTTTTAGCAATGAATTTACTGTTGGCAGTAAACTAGACACATTTTGTGGTAGTCCTCCATATGCAGCCCCAGAGCTCTTCCAGGGCAAGAAGTATGACGGGCCAGAAGTCGATGTGTGGAGTCTTGGCGTCATTCTGTACACCCTTGTCAGTGGGTCACTTCCCTTTGACGGGCAAAACCTGAAGGTATATGAAGCAGTTGCAGCTATGATGTTCATAAAACTAAGAGGATTTTTATTGCATGGATTAATATTTTTAATGTTTGATCAGTATGGGGGTTTCAGTGGGCTCTCATGGTTTTTTTTTTTTTTTTTTAAAGCCTGAAGGGGGTTGACTTACTAGTTTTCTTTCTTGTCTACATCCCCAAAGGAACTGAGAGAGAGAGTATTACGAGGGAAATACAGAATCCCTTTCTACATGTCCACAGACTGTGAAAACCTTCTCAAACGTTTCCTGGTGCTGAACCCTGTTAAACGTGGCACTCTGGAGGTACCCACACCAGTGGGAAGGAAGAGTATTTGCAGAACTTTGCTTGGTTTGCATGACATACAGAAGGCTTGCCTGGGGCTTTTGAAGCAGGAAGTGAAACCAAAAACAACTTTTTTAGGTTACCTTTTGAGCTAGAATCAATGAAATGTTGAAAATAAGTATTACTGAAGAAGGAAGTACGTTAGTCACATGCTGAGTGGCATGCTCACGACCCTGGGTCTGGAGATGGCATGTGGAGACGCCAGGGTTTCTTCCCAGCCCTACATTGTTGGGTAGGAGTGCCACCTTTAGGAAAGCATGCCCACCCATCCCAGTGAAAAATCCTACTAAAGATGACACTGTAAGAAAGAAAATAGAAGCCATGTTTTGAGGATCTGTATTACAGGTGCTTTATCAGTTTGTAAGACATGTTCTGAAATAGCCAGCAGTTTGGTTCTGGATCTCTGAATCATGTAATTACTTGAATAATGAGGTTTTTTTTTTTTTTTAATGACACTGGGGTTTGAACTCAGGGCCTCATGCTTGCTAGGCAGGCACTCTAACCTCGTATGTAGTTATATGGACAAATAGGACTCTGTCTTGAGATAGGTGGAAGGAAAAAAATCAGTCACAATATTTTCTCTAGCAGCAAATGAAGTATGGGTACAGCAAAGTATACCAAATGGATGCTACCAGTCAAAAACATGGCACAGAATATCAGTGTTCCAACCAGGCCTTTGACCTGTGACTTATCCACTGAAGGTATGGTTCAAGTGGTAGAGTGCCTGCTTTGCAAGCATGAGTTCAAACCCCAGTCCCACAAGAAAATCTTCAGCTAGGAACTGGTGGCTCACATCTGTAATCCCAGCTACTTGGAGGCTGAGATCAGAAGGATCATGGTTCAAAGCCAGTCCAGGAAAGTAGTTCATGAGACCCATCTCTAAAATAACAAGACCAAAATGGACTGGAGATGGGGTCCAAGTGGTTGAGTGCCTACTTTGCAAGTGTGAAGCTCTGAATTCAAACCCCAGCCCCACCAAAAAAAAAAAAAAAAAGAAATGCGATATATCCATATGTGACAGGGGGTCTCTAATCTAGGAGGAAGAGAATGTAGGCTATGGTAAATATATGGATAGAAATAATGTGAGGCAACAAACAACAGTCATAGCTGATAACATATTTCTGAGTGACCAGACAAAAGGCATAGGATGGGGAGGGGAGGAATGAAGGAGAATGGTAGAGGGGTGAATTCAAGTACGATATACTTCATAACGTTGTAAGAACTTTTGTAAATGCCACAATGTACCCCCACCCAATACAACAGTTAGAGAAAAAAAAAAGGTATAGGATGGACAATTATTCTTTGGCCAGTGTTTAGTACAGTCTCGTTTCCAAATCTTGCATAGTTTTTAAATACAAGGACAGAGATTAAAATGATTTCTCCTAAACATTGTGATTATTGGGGCATTTTATTTTATGCTGCTAATGAACAGCTCCCCTTTTCAGCAAATCATGAAGGACAGATGGATCAATGCAGGGCATGAGGAAGATGAGCTTAAGCCATTCGTCGAACCAGAACTAGACATCTCAGACCAGAAAAGAATAGGTAATTACTCTGTATCTGCATGTTTGTGTAAGTAATGTATTTGTTTTGACTCCTGTGTGTATCTTGCAAATGGGAATGAAGGGAAGTTAAGCACAGAATTTGCAGATTTGTTCTTTTTCATAGTGTTTGGGAGCTTAGTACCTGCAGTTTCCTATACCAACATGCAGTAGCTCAGAAAGATAGTCACCTGTTCATTTATGTTAGTAAATGGATAATCTTTTAGGTCAAATAAAATTATTTTACCCTGTAGCACAATTATTTCATATCCATATAAATCTCACTTTATTCTTCTTTTAGATATTATGGTGGGAATGGGATACTCACAAGAAGAAATTCAAGAATCTCTTAGTAAAATGAAATATGATGAAATCACAGCTACGTATTTGTTGTTGGGAAGAAAATCTTCAGAGGTAAGATGAATCAGAAAGGTATAATATATACACACATACAAACGTACTTGATATTTTTCGGTTTTTTTGGTGGTATTAGTGTTTGAACTTTGGGCCTCACACTTGCTAGGCAGGCATGATACCACATGAGCCACTCCACCAGCTCTTTTTAAAAATCTACCTGCAATTAACAAATCTGACTCCTTTGGCCATTATGAGCTAGTATTTTAACTTCCAGATAATAACCCTTTATCAAAAACTTGATATTATCAAAAACTTGAGTACTCATAAATTAACATGTAGTTGTTAAAAATTTGAAAAGGATATAAAGTATCAAAATAAACAGAGCATCTTTAGTTATTTGAAAAAGCCTAGAAACAAGATCATTAATACATAACCTTTTGTGCGTTTTCCTAGCAGTTGGAAAAATACTTTTGCCTGAGTTTAGAGTTGTCCTTCTGTACATCATGTTCATGAGAGGTTGTATGTGTCCTGACAAGTTGAGTTCCTAACACACCACTGGGATCCATATGCCTGCTGTTCTTGTTCTCCTGCCACTCTTCTCATTCTCCCATAGCTGGACGCTAGTGACTCCAGTTCTAGCAGCAACCTTTCACTTGCTAAAGTGCGGCCAAGCAGTGACCTCAGCAATAGCACTGGCCAGTCTCCTCACCACAAAGTACAGAGAAGCGTTTCTTCAAGCCAAAAGCAGAGACGGTACAGTGACCATGGTAGGTCCAATACTGTTCCAACAACTTCTCTGAAAGTGTCTTCTTGCATAGGGCCTAGGAGGTTGGAAGTTAGCTCAATGTTCCTTCCTAACATTTCTAGGGACTCCTACCAGTACTGGCATGATTCAGGCTTTGACCTTCTTGGTACATTCAGTGGGCTTTTTGCTGGATAAGGCTCAGCAGAGTGAAAACCTCACCCTTCATCCTCTGACACCCTACCACAGTCTGTAGTTCTGCTCATCTCTTCACCTGTGCCTTGGGTTCACTGTCTGCAGCAGCACTGTTAGTGGAGTTGTTTGTGCTGATGACAGTGTTCTCTATCTGTGCAGTCTGGAATGATAACTTAGAGCTACAGGAGGCTATTGAGCATTTGAGCTGAGAAAGTGACTTGCAGGGTTTTTTTAATTTCAATTAAGATAAACACGTGGACAGTGGCTACTATCACTGAACAGGGTAGCCCTAGAGAATATGTAGTACCCCAGTTTTGCCTTAATAGGATCAAATTTTTACTGTGTCACTCATATCCACATTCTTGCTGTTGGTGTAGTTAAGCTACCCTCCCTCTTTTTTGTTGTGGTACTGGGGTTTTGAACTCAGGGCTTCACACTTGCTGGGCAGGCACTCTGCTGCTTGAGCCACTCCTTCAGCTCTTTTTTGTGTTGGTTATTTTTGAGATAGGGACTGATGAACTATTTGCCTAGGCTGACTTTGAACCTAGATCCTCCTGATCTCTGCCTTCCAAGTAGCTAGGATTACAGGCATGAGCCACTGGTGCCCAGCTGGTGTTTTTTTTTTTTTTTTTTGAGACAAGGTCTCATTGAACTCCTTTCCCTTTGACTTCAGCCTCCTGAGTGCTGGAATTACAGGTGTCTATCAACACGGTTGGCTTTGGTGCTGATTTTTTAAGATTACTGCTAGGTACCATATCTGATACTCTAGCTTTCATGTTCTTTTCCAAATTCTTTGAACTCCAGACATCCTGTGATACCATTCAGGGTCTCCAGATGGCTTACTGCAGGACACCAGTAAATTGTCTACTCTGGTCATCTCTGGGCAATCTCCTGGATATGACCAGGAACCTCTGCCTGCTTTCTCCTTGTTGCTTGCAGGAGGAAGGTGTTTTTCTTTGCTTCTACCACCTTCCCCTGTCTACTAATATTCCCTTTTATGTAGAAGATATGAGTGAATTTTTTTTTTAAATGTAAGATAAAATTGCAAAAGAAATGATCCATGAAGCCAGGCACCAGTGACTTTTACCTGTCATCCTAGCTACTTGGGAGACTGAGATCAGTAGAATCACGGTTTGAGGCCAGCCTAGACAAGTAGTTCTCAAGACCCTATCTCCAAAATAACCACAGCAAAATGAACTGGAGGTATAACTCAAGCGATAGAGCACCTGCTTTGTAAGCTAGAAGCCTTGAGTTCAAACCCCAGTCCCACCAAAAAAAAAAAAATCATGCAGGAAATCTGTACTGTTCTGTTCTAGAAGGTGAAGGCATCTCTTGTTCAAAAAGGATGGAATATGCTCAGATGTACCGGGTGTGCATCTCGTTAGTTTCAATGGCTATACAGTGACATCCCCCTTAAGTTATTTCCAAAGGATAATTCTAGACTTAGTGACTATTTAAAAAAATCTTTTAGAAAAGTAGAAATTTAGTGAATGAGTAAAATTTCAATATTAGATTTATTTTATAGTATAAGGTAAACATCTAAATAGAAAACATCTTAGGTGATCTACACTTTTTAGATGAACAGTTGTCTTAGGTCATCTTACAAAATATGTTCATTTTCACAGAATAAAATGTGAAACTGTTGTGTCTTTTAAAAAGTAAACTCTTTTTCTTGTTTTCATTGTGGTGCTATTTGTGCTATGTTTGTTTTTTTTTTTATTGTTGTGCTGGGTGGGGGTACATTGTGACCTTTACAAATGTTCTTACAATATATCAACTGTATCATACTTGAATTCACCCCCAAGAGTGAACTCTTTATTGTAGCTGGACCAGCTATACCTTCAGTTGTGGTATATCCAAAGAGGAGTCAGACCAGCACCGCAGATAGTGACCTCAAAGAAGATGGAATTCCCTCCCGGAAACCAAGTGGCAGTGCTGTAGGAGGAAAAGGAATTGCTCCTGCCAGTCCCATGCTTGGGAATGCAAGTAATCCCAATAAGGCAGATATTCCTGAACGCAAGAAGAGCCCTGCTGTCCCCAGTGTAAGTGTTACTGATCTGTGGAGCAATCCTAGGGTTGTTGGGCTGGAACCAACTAGAAACGGTTGTCACCTGTTTTTCCAGGAGTCCATCCATTTCACTTCTTTGTTCTCTGTCTGCATCCCCTTCCCACTAGACCACCATGCCCATTCTCAGCCTATACAACTTCTGCTTGCTACATTGTATTTCTTGTTGACCTCTCTGTCTGGGGTCTTTCCTGCAGCTGTTATTTCACAGTTCTAGAGGCTGTGAAGTCCAAGGTCAAGGCATCAGCAGGTTACCCTGTGATAATGGCTGTTCTCTGCTTCCAGAGGCTGCTGTTTCCCTGTTGCTGCATCCTCCAGAGGAAGGAACACTGTGTCCTCAAACAGCAGGGGGCAGTTTCTCCCTGACAGCGCTGGGAATTGAACCTGAGACCTTGCACATGCTGAACACACACTCTACCACTAAACCACATCCTTAGCCCTCCCTCATACCCTTTTATAAAGCATTTTATAAAGCACTAATAATGCCATAAAAGTCCCAGTTCTTAATACTGTTACATTGGGTATTAAGTTTCACCATGAATTCTGGAAGGACACAAGCATGCAAACTACAGTATACCTCCCAAATTAAGTGAATGGCCAGGTTCTGCATGTCAGGGGCTCTGTGTAGTTATTCATCTACTGATACAGGTCATGTCAGTACTAACAGATGGAGAGACAGAAGTCACTAAAAACAGTGGCAATGCAAACAGGTGACAACAGGCAGAAAGCTGTTGTGCACAACTCCAGGAAGTTGACCACGTTGTTCCAGGGAGAGTGAGTTTGCACTGAAACCTTCTGTGTGGCAAGGACCATGAACTTGGTAAACTGTAAGGAAAAGAAAATGAAAGAAAGCTATATAATTGCCTGAAGTCATACAGCTGACCTGAGTCTAGCTCTTAATCCCTATCCTTAATAAAATGTCCCCAGTGAGTAGATAGTACTTGTTAAATTAAATTGAATCTATTCAAAGAAGCCTTTCCATAGATTAAAGTGCTTCTATATGACCTAATATAGTAATTATTATTCATAGTACTTATACAAGTAACTTTGGAAAGAATTTGCAGAGATGTGAGCAAATCTTAAGGTTGTTTTGTAAGCATTTTTTCACTATAGAATCAACAGTTGTACAGTCCTTCCTCCACTCCCTAGAGAGGAGCCCCCTGGGAAGCCTGCTGCTCCCTTTGGGAGCCCTTGGTTGTGTCCATCTGGGACCAAGGGTTCATAAAGGATCCCAAGGGGTTTTGTCTATTTGCCTAGTCAGAATAAACCCTGTGTTTAAAATATTTGTATTTGTATTTGTATTTTGGCTTCTGAATACCATAAAGTGGAATTGTCATTCCATAACCCTATTTAAATTCAGTCTCCAACTCTTTTTGACAGTTATCAGAAAAGATAAGGACTTCATTCTCTGCCTTTGACATTCCATCCCTATTTTTCTGTATGCTGCCCTTCTGAAAGTATGTCCTGAGCATTATCAGTCACCCATATTTGCCTTTTTACAAGAGAGAGGAGTAATCAGCAACTGTACTAGTTAGCTTGAAGTTACTATAACAGAATACAGAATACCTGGGCTGGTGGAGTGGCTTTAGCAGTAGAGCACCTGCCTAGCAAGTGTGAGGCCCTAAGTTTAAACCCCAGTGCCACCAAAAAACCTAAGAACTTCCCACTAGGCCTCAGAGGTCCCACAACTTCCCGATAGCTGCACCCTAGGAACCAAGCCTTTAATATATGGACTTTTGGGGGACATTTGTCCAAAGCACAGCAACAGCGTTACTGTAATTTTCTCCCATTAGTGCAGAGTTTCAGTCTACAGTATCCACTCATGCTGTACTAAAGGCTACTTTATCTTTGGACTCAGTTGCAGAGATCTTACATATCATGTACAGGGTCTTGGGTTCCATCTCCAGCACCATGAAAAAAAGATTGTAATAAAAACAATTATCTGATAAAATCCTTCATTATGATTTTTGCTCTTTGCAGTTTAGTGTTTTTTATTTTGAAAGTTAAATTGATATGAAATCCACATGACATACAATTAACCAAGTATACAACTTGGTGGTGTTTAGTATACTCACAGTGTTGTGCAACCATCATCTTTCTCTAGTTTCAGAACTTTCCAACATGGCAGAACACCCTACATCCATTCAGTAATTAATTAATCATTTCCCATTCCTGTTCTGGTAGCCACTACTCTGTTTTTTATCTGTCTAATTTGCCTGCTCTGAATGTTTCATATAAATGGAATTATGCAGTATGACTACATTTTATATATGACTCTGTGTGTGTGTGTTACTGAGGTTTGAACTCAGGCCTCAGGCTTGCTAAGGCAGGCGCTCTGACACTTGAGCCACTCCATCAGCCCTTGTGTAAGACTTCTTTTAATTCAGTATAATATTTCAAAGTTCATCCAAATTATAGCATGTAGCAGTTCTTTGGTCCTTTTTAAGCTCAGTAATATTCTGTTGTGTGTACAGACCACAATTTATCTGATCACTCACTGATAGACATTTAGGTTATTTCTACAAATGTTTGTGTACAGGTTTGTGTGGATTTAGGTTAGGTTTTCATTTCTCTTGGATATATACCTAGGGATAAAATTGCTGGGTTTTGCTGTAATTCTGTGTTTTAACTTTTTGAGGAATCACCAAACTGTTTTCGACAGCAACTGCATCATTTTAGATTCTTTCCAGCAGTATATGAGAGTTCCTGTTTCTCCACATGCTTCCGAACACTTCTCATCTTCTTTTGTTATTTAAACTATCTCCTAGTTGGTCTGAAGTGGCATCCTAGAGATTGACTGGAGTTTGAAGTCAGGGCTTCACACTTGCTAAGCAAGTGCTCTTATCACTTGAGCCATGCCCCCAAACTCACTCTGTTTTGGTTATTTTTCTTCCTTCCCTTTCCTTCCCTTTCCCCTTTCCCCTTTCCCCTTTCCCCTTTCCTTTCTTTCCACATTCAATTATTAGTTTTATTGTAAGTATTTCATTTTACAGTATAAATCATAAAAGATTAAGACTATACACACCAGTGTCTACAATCTAGGGATAATTATTGGGGTCTTTTTTAGGTGTTTTTTTTTTCTTTTTTGACAGTACTGGGGTTTGAGCTCTGGGCTTCCTGCTTAGGCAGTCTCTCTTACTGCTTAGGCCTCACCTCCTGCCCAGTGCTTTGTTATTTTTCCAAAATAAGAGTCTCTAGTTTTCCCCCAGCCTGGACCATGATCCTGTTTATACCTCTTGCATACCATGCCTAACTTTTTATTGGTTAAAAAAAAGTCTCACTATCTTTCTCTCCCATCCCCTCAACTGACCTTGAACCAGTGCTTTAACCTCCCAAGTAGCTGGGATTGTAGCCATGAGCCACCACGCCCAGCTGAGTCATCTGTTTTTAAGTTGGGTTGTCATTTTGTAGTTGCATTGTAGGAGTTGTTTATGTATTTATTCACTGGCAGTCCTGGGGATTGAACCCAGGTCCTCACACTTGCAAGGCAAGCAAGTGCTCTAGCACTTGAGCCACACAGCCCCCTCCTGTCCCCAAGTCCTTTTGTTTTTAGATTTTTTTTCCCTTGCATTACTGGGTCATGAACTCAGGCCTACACCTTGAGCCACTCCACCAGCCCTTTTTTGTGAAGAGTTGTTTTAGAGATAGGGTCTCATGAACTATTTACCCAGGCTGAGTTCTAACCACGATCCTCCTAATCGCTACCTCCTGAGTAGCTAGGATTACAGGCGTGAGCCACCAGTACCCAGCTTCCTTTTGCTTTTAGTTTGTTTCTCAGATAGGGTCTTGCACTAATTTTGTCCAGCCTAGCCTCAAGTGGCAATCCTCCTATCTCTGCCTCTTCAGTAGCTGCATTTACAGGAATATGCCACCATACCAGCTTTATGTATTCTAAGTATTAGAATATGGTCAGATATAGGAATTTGCATATATTTTCTCTCATTGTGAAGGTTTTCTTTTCACTTACTTAATGTCTTTTGCCCAAAATAAAGTCCACTTTATTTTTTCTTGTTTGTTCATGCTTTTGGTGTCGTGTTTATGAATCCATTGTCAAATACAGCATTGTGCAGCTATTTATGTCTTAATTTTCTTATTTTATTTGTGTATATATTTATCTTATAATCCTGCCTTTTAATTTTGAAAGTATTTGCTTTTAAAATAGTGGGTCACCCTGATGGCTTTTTTTTTTTTTTTTTTTTGGTGGGCCTGGGGTTTGAACTCAGTGCCTCATACTTGCAAAGCAGGTGCTCTACCACTTATTTTTTGCTCTGATTATTTTGGAGATGTGAGTTTCAGGAGCTATTTGCTCAGGTTGCCTACAAAGCACTGTCTTCCCAATCTCAGCCTCCCAAATAGCTAGGATAATAAGCGCAAGTCACTAGCACTCAGCTCTCACCCATTTTCAATCTTTTGGCCATTGCTATTGATATTTTAGCATAATTTTATTTAAAGATTGAGTATCCATGTTTATATAGATAAGCTATTTTTCCTCATTGGACTGTAGTTACCAAATAATTTAAGACAAAAATGCCCTTTTCTTACAGAGTAACACAGCATCTGGTGGAATGACGCGCCGAAATACTTACGTTTGCAGTGAGAGAACTACAGCCGACAGACATTCAGTGATTCAGAATGGCAAAGAAAACAGGTATGAAATTTTACTTGTCAACAAGAAAAAATTTTTTCCAAGAGAAATGATAAGTAATGTTATTTACTTATTAGTATTTATAATTAAAATTCAAATAATAATAAGTCTTCTCTGAAGGTAAGTTAACATTGAATACTAATTTTAAGCAAGGATTCCTAATTCTTGTTGTCCAGAGCATTCTATTCCTGGCTTGCTGTGTATGATGAGAAAAGGATTGAGTTAAACCAGGGGATTTTACTTCAGGATTAGATGGTGGACTGTAGAAGAGTAAGTACGGAAACGGTGGTGATTTTGTGCACATTAATAACTTGCACAGGGGCTGGGGTGTAGTTCAGTGGCAGAATGCTGCCACATTAGCATACACATGGCCCTGGGTTTCATCTCCAGCTCTGCAAAAATAATAACAACTTGAACAGAAATGAAAAGTGGAGGGGTGCAATGGAGGGCTGAGGCAAGGAGCCACACTTCTAGATATGAGCATAATGTAGGGCTCTGAATGTTCTGTGAAAGGTAAACAGTTTGCTACAAAGGTGTAGAGTGTAGAGTTGTGGTGTACCTCTACATCAGAGATTCTTGAGAAGCAGAAATAGAGAAGCCAACATTATCGATGGTTTAAAATACTAACAAGGTCATATGTCTGTATGGAAAGCATCATAACAACTTTCTTGGGATTATGGAATAAGAAACAATAGTCAGAAAAGTAGATCCAGAGACCATGAGGTACTGTTAATTTGAGGGGAAAGAAAAAGAGAGAAGTTTATTTGGTAGAATAAAGTAGTTAAACATGTATTCCATACAGAACATATTTCTTAGACTGATACGGATTTTTCATCTTTATTTTTGGAAGAGTAATATACAAACTAAATTCTGAGTAAGGAGGTAAAGATCAAAGTGAGTCCTGGAGTAGCAATCCATGAAATGAATTCATACCATCTTTATTTTGTCCCCTGGACTTCCAGCTTGAGCATTGTCTACCCATGTGTAGCATAAAAGTGGTTTCTTTTTTTTTCTTGTCATATTAACGTTCTGAAACTGTTTTGAAGGTCTGTCTCCACTAAATCCTATTAGTTAGGCAACATGCATAACCAGTAATCTCTGTGACTTCTTGAGAAAGATCCTTCCCTTGTTAAACCCTATGTGGCATGTCACTGTTCCAGAGGTCACTTAGGGTTGAACTAATGTGAGACTAAGCTTGTAATGTAAAACTGAATTTTTAGTGAATGTTTAATGAATATTTTTTATGAATTTTTAGAACTATTTATACTCTGGTATTCTCTTTTCTGACTCCTGGTCCTAAAAACAGTTGGGCTGAGTTTGGTGGCTCATAGCTATAATCCCACTTGGGAGGCAGTGATCAGGAGTATCACAGATCGAGGCTAGTTAGGGCAGAAAAGGTTAGTGAGAACCCATTTCAACCAGTAAAAAGCTGGATGTGATAGTGTGTGCTTGTCATCCCATCTACACTGAAAGCAAAGTAGGATCAAAGTCCAGTCTAGCCAAGGCATAAACGTGAGACCCTATTTGAAAAATAAAGCAGCCAAGTGCTGGTGGCTTGTGCCTGTAATCCTAACTACTTGGGAGGCTGAGGTAAGGAAGGTCGAGGTCCAAGGCCAGCCTGGGCAAATAGTTCGTGAGACCCCTCTACAAAATAACCAGAGCAAAAATTGACACACTGGCTCACGTAGTACCTGCTTTGCAAACATGAAGCCCTGAGTTCAAACCCTAGTAACAACCAGAAAAAAAAAAGAAAAGAAAGAATAATAAAGCAAAAAGAGTAGGGGGCAAGGCTCAAGAAGTAGAGCATCTGCCTATGAAGTGGGAGTCCCTGAGTTCAACCTCTAGTACTGCCACAAAAAAAAAAAACAAAACTATTTAGAACATAATTGAGTATAGCAACAGGGCTAAGTAGTTCACAGGTAATGATTGGTATATTTATTTCTTAATAGTCTATTGTCTAGTAGATTTTCTTACAGTTCCATTCTAAACTCTTATCAGATTTGTTCTAGTTTGTAAGTGGCTTAATAAAAACTAACAGATTACCTGAAGTTTCTACTGGACTAGAAAACTTGTTTCATGGCCTCCTCCTTTTTTAGAAATGCTTCTACATTGTTGAAGTACTCTGTCAGGCTTCTTCTGGAGTTTATTTGTAGAATGTAGACCTTGGCATTCAGACACGGTCTTTTCCCCCCTGTGTCTGCATACCAGTGGCGTGCATTAAGTGCATGTGTGCGTGCAAAAACATGCACATGCCCTGGTCTTCTAATTCACCTTTTATCATTTGATTTGTCTTTGGAAATAGTTTGAAGACTTCTTGAATTCCTTTGGAGTCATTTCCTTTCTGCATTCTCCCTGAAGACACCTTCCTTGTTGGGGCTGATTTCCCCATTCTCCTACTTTGACTGTGTGTGTTGCTTCTCTCAGCATCAGTCATTGAAATACTTTGTTTTTTGAAGATGTTGTCTTTATCTTTAGTCAGAGAGAGCCTCAGTGCCCACACCCTATAAGACAGGGCCTGTAGTTTTAATAATACCTGCATTTTATTTTTCTTTCTGCATTGAAAACTAATGAGAAAAACTGAAAAAGTATTGGATTTGAGGACTGACCTGGTGGTCATATTTTTACTTTCACTTAAGGTACTAAATGTGAAAATTTTCTGTCCCTTAAAGTTGGTGCTTGAGTGCCGTGAGCTGGAGGCTCACGCCTGTAACCCTAGCTACTCAGGAGGCAGAGGTCAAGGAGGATCAGGGTTTGAAGCCATCCAGGCAAATGGTTTGCAAGGCCCTACCTTGAAAATAACCTTTCACAAAAAAAAAAAAAAAGGGCTGGTGGAGAGGCTCAAGGTGAAGGCCCTGAGTTCAAGCCCTAGTACCTCAAAAAACAAAAAAAAATTGATGCTTAAGTCCTCGGTGAACTTTCTCTCTGCACAGGTGATTTATTAGAGAGATTGCTGCTTTTTTCTCTCCTTTCCCACCTGCATATCTTAGTCCTTCACTAAGTTAAGATACAAGTGAGCTATATAATGCCTAGGCCTGTTAACTTCTGAAATAAGCACATTGTTCCATTTTTAGCCTTAAATATGTTGGACTCTCTTCCTTATGCAACTATTTATACAGAATTCCAACATAAGAAGGATCATGGCTGATAAAAACTGTGAAGCTTTGAAGGTTTAAACCAAAGGCTGTACATGTCTTAACAAGCCCTAACTACCTTCGAAACCTACTGTGAACATGGGGTACTGTTTTAAAGGCTGACCAAATATGGATTTTGTCCTTTTGCCACAGGGAAGAGTAATTGATTTTTAATATATAGGTATTTTCTTTTCAAAATTAGCTTTATGTACTGTTTTTATTAGTACACTCTTTTATCAGCTTTCTTGTGTGAAAAATGAAATTAATCCTTGGAGTCTATGGGATAGTGTGGCTTTTGACAGATTGTTGCTCTGGAATGAGCACTCATTCTTGTTTTCAGGGAGCCTCATTTTGAAGCCAGGTATGGTGACAGCCTGCCTACTCTGCTGTAGTGTTCCTGGGAATCACTCCACCTTCTAATGATGGTCTCCCAGTTTCAGCAGTTGGCATGAACTCATTAGGAGTAGTATGATTTGATTCTCTCAAGAAATCACTCAGCACAGACATTGACACATAGTGCCCACAAACTGTAGCTTTTGTTACTAATAATAAGCTATTCAGAAGGAATGGGAAGGCTGGGCGCCAGTGGCTCACACTTGGAATCCTCTATACTCAGGATGCCAAGATCAGGAGGACCAGGAGATCAGAAGCCATCCCAGGCAGATAGTTCTGTGAGACCCTATCTTGAAAAATCCCTTCACAAAAAAGGGCTGATGGAGTGGCTCAAGGTGTAGGCCCTGAGTTCAAGTCCCAGTACCGGGAAAAAAAAAATGGTGGAGTGCCTGCCTAGCAAGCATAAGGCTCTGAGTTCGATCTCCAGTACCACCAAAAAAAAAAAATATTATATATATATATATATATATATATATATGTATATATATAAAATTCCAGGCTAGAATCAGGTTCACCTCCTTAGTTCTGCCTCCTCTTTAGTGGTTCAATGACGGGATGCACAGCTACAGACCTGACGTCTTCCCACATGCACTCTACTCTGATGGAGAAGGTTTCAATCTGTGGGGTCTGCCTCTGCTGGCTGAGGTAGCTAGGAAAGTGTGGGGTTGGGTCAGCATCATCTGGACCCCAGGTGCCTAGAGATGCTTCCCTCAAAGCAAAATTGTAGATATTGCTTCCATTGGAAGAGAATGGATTGGGTGGGGAGGACACTGAATAAATTATTCTTTTTAGAGAAGAATGTATTTCCTTCTCTGCCTACATATTGCCACTCTCCCAAGGCAGAGTGGGAAATTGTCAAACCAAAGTTCAGGGACAGCAGCTCTTCTGACCAGTTCATTTCAAAGGTGATGTGATGGCCTACTGGGGCTGTCACAACTGCTGTGGCTAATGGATTAGCCTTTCAGGAGAACATGTGTGAAGCACCTGCTCCTGAGGCCTTCTGGTGACACTAGGGACACACTGATGACACATAGGTCATGCTTGCATGGTACTCCAGCAGGGAAAGGCCACTCCATTACAGTGCAGTGTGTGAGCATAAGCTAAAGACAAGAAGTGACTATACTCTTGGTGAGTACATCGGGGAAGACTATATGGAGTAGGCAACCTTGGAGCTGAAGTTTGAAGAGGGGTTGGAAAGATGCCAGTTCTCCAGGCAGAGAGAATAGCTCCCACCCAATGGTTGACAAAGGGACTACACATAGTCAGGAGAGCCAGAAGGTCGAGGTCCGGGAGGGAACAAGAGAAGTGTAAAGCCTGGAGAGATGGCAGGGGCCAGACTGTAGCACGTGCCTGCCAGAATGAGGGTCTGAGCTTCTTTCTGATGACCCTTTAGAAATGGTATGAGCAGGGAAGTGACAAGGTTAAGTTTGTGTCTTACAAAGTTCCCAGCTGAGTAGTACCTAGATTGGAGATATGGAGGCAAGACAAGGGACACAAGTAAAGAGGAGGGTGAAGCCTGCACTAACCCTGGAGGTGTAGTTAGAGGTGGAGTAGAGGAGCCTCTGAATACCTGCCTGAAAATTGACACCAGCAAGATGTCCCAGTGACCAGGAGATGGAAGGAAGAGGGTAAAGGAAGCACTGCCAGTTTCCAGGATTCAAGCTCAAGAAGAATGCCTGCAGGAAGACACTGATCAGAGTCCTAGCCTCTGCCGTCCTTAAAGGAAAGCTGCCGTTCAGAATTCCCATGGACATGAGGTCGGAGCTGGAAATGAAGAAGCATGTGGTTCTCATGACCTACAGGGTAGTTTTGCCTGGAGCTGTCCATACCAGGTGAAACTGCAGGCCTCCACCACCCTGTCGCTGGCTTTCTGTAAACTACTCAGGGGTCTGAGTTTTCTCATCTTCAAAAAGGGGCTCTGTTGACCCATTTGAAATGTTGACTGGTCTTTATGAAGGTACAAATGTCCTTTGAGTAGAGAGGTTCTAAACAATATTGTTTAAACCACATAGGATTCTCTGATGTATAACAACTAGCTTCTATACCCATGATGTCATCCCATCCATTTAAAATGTCAGTGTGTTTTGGGAACAGGTTGAGAGCAGTCTGCTTGTGTCCATACTTGTTTTACCACCTAGATTTGTGTTGAGACATCACTTTTAGAACGGACCTTATTTAGGCAGAGCTTAAAACTATCCCTCTCACATACACAAATAATTCAAACATTTTAGGCTGCCATTTCCTTTAAGGTGATAAACTTTTTAAATGGCTATTTGAAAAAAGTAGCTGCAGTCTAACATTTGCCCTAGAATCCCAGAGACAAGTTTAAGAGCTTCTTATTTTCTGGCAATATGAGGGGATCTGGGGAGGAAGCTGTGTGCTTTAGACAGCAGGCTGCTGTTTGGTCTCTGCTCCATCACACTGTTGTTTCTGCCTCTGCCTGAACCCAAACCCCCTCCCAGCCTGACAGAAGTGTTCGCTTATGCAGCTAGCCCTGCCTCAGTCTGTGCCACATCTTCTACCTGTCGGCTGAGACATCAGAAGTCGATGTCCATGTCAGCCTCTGGGCACCCCAAGATGATGTTACCTCCAATAGACAGTGAAGGAGATAACTTCAAGGCTATGTAAGAAAAATGCACATTCCTTGTGAAACTAATGTGTACCCACTGCTGCTTAATTTTGTGCTGTGGATTTTATAGTCCAAGATTTTGTTAAAGTTGTCCACAAGGTGTCCTTCTTCCATGTGGTTTTGGTTAAATACACCCTGTCTCATGATGTCTGTGGTTGTCTTTGTGTCTTCATGCCTTTATCTACAGAGGGTGTAAGATACCCTTTCTTGCCCCAAGTTGCTTTCAGCATGTGGAATTTTACACTCATACCATTTTTGTGCTTCCAAAATTTTTTGGTTGCCTGTTCAATTACACCTGCAGTTCTTTCTTTCCTTTTGGCACGGTTCTCTGCGTGTAAGCAGTTTGAGAGGGAAAGCTCAAGTTAGCCACTCTCTGTCCTAGAATTTCCCTGCATTAGTCTTGTCCTTGAAAATATACATGTACTATGCCCTTAAGCTCTGTGAGGCTTTGTCTCATGTCCTGTTCCTTTAGTACCCTTTTCCTCTTAACTTATTTTTGCTCCTGTGTCCTTTAAAATGTTCCTTGGATTTGGATTCATTATACCAGATTTTCTCCACTGTGTATTATGATTGTAAATTCTATGTGCCATGATTTTTTGAACAAAGACATCTCTTATTTTTTGCTTCCCTAGCACTATTCCTGATCAGAGAACTCCAGTTGCTTCCACCCACAGTATTAGTAGTGCGACTACCCCTGATCGCATCCGCTTCCCAAGAGGCACAGCCAGTCGTAGCACTTTCCATGGCCAGCCCCGGGAGCGGCGAACTGCAACATATAATGGCCCGCCTGCTTCGCCCAGCCTGTCCCACGAAGCCACACCATTGTCCCAGACTCGAAGCCGAGGCTCCACTAATCTTTTTAGTAAATTAACTTCAAAACTCACAAGGAGGTAAGTGCCTGGTGATGCTGGTTGTACTAAGGGAGAAATGTCTTTCCTATTGTGTAAACCTACTACCTGGATGCTTTTTATTCTGCTCTTAGCTTGTTTCTAGTATGCATGCACGCGCGCACACACACACACACACACACACACACACACACACACACACAAAGTCTTTACAATCTTCAAAATACAGAGTGCAGCCCTAAAAATTGCCTAGCACTTGGGTGGTTTTTGTTAGTCTTTAATTGCTTTGTCTGTTGATCACACATCTATCTATGACACATGTTCACTGCAGTTTAGCAGGGACCTGGTGCACCATAGCAATCACCAAGGAATGATCTTTCAGAAGAGAAAAACATTTCCTCTTCTCTTGATTGTCATTCAGTAATGGATGTTAAGGATCTCAGAGTCTAAATCTTGAAATCTTCTCCCTCTTGGTCTCAGTAAGTTACCTTTGGAGCAAGGTAACATTCTTAAGTGCTTCAGCTTTACCTTTTTTGGTGGGACTGGAGTTTGAGCTGAGGACACTCCACCTCGAAAGCTCAAAGCATTGGGTTCAAACCCCAGTTAAGAAACTTTCTTTAAAAATAAAAAGGAATGGGTCTCGGGATACCCTCTGAGCCCTAGCAGGAATAATGTGTGGCAGTCAGGTTTGTCAAGCTCAGAACAGGTAGCTGTAACTATACACACACTTTGTTCTGTAATGGGCTGCTTAAGACTTGGCACATCATTAAAATCCTCGTTTATTTAATTACCTCCTTTGTGCTTTTTGACATCCTTAGAATATCATTCATAAAAATATCAACTAGTCATTATGTGAATTCTTACTGTGTGCTAAGACATACAGATAGATGTCTGTGGAAATACGTATAACTCATCTTCCACACATAAATGTATGTACATTATGTGCATGTTTATATTACTTGCACATTTATATGACTATTACCTGTACATAATAACATATACAAATATTTCTGTACAAAAGTATAGTTACATGGATGATATATTCCCTGCCCCTTTCTCTGTCTCATATTTCATCCCTCCAATCCACCCTGTGGAGTGATGTTCCCCATTCCATAGAAGAAACTAAGGTGTGCTTCAGAGAGATTGAAGCACATGTTCAGATTCAGAAGACCCAGGTCTGCCTGGCTCCAGAAGAGACCCTTCAAGCCCTTGCCTGTGCCCCCCACAGAAAACTTAGTAAGGGCTGCTGTGGGCACAAGTCCTTTGCTCTCATTTTCTACTTAAATTTACTTCATGCATTTAGTGTTTGAATTAAAATTGATACCTGAGATTTCTTGTGAAAGATAGATAGTAAAGGCAGTCATCTTATTTTACAATTTCCAGGCTATTTGTATCTCCCAGGTGAATTGTTTGTTGAGGCGGGTGTCTTGCTATATAGCATAGGCTGGTCTTGAGCTCCTAGCCTGCCTTGTGCTGGCATATACACCCCATCCAGCCTTCTACCCTCAATGTTTTTTCTCTTGTGGGGGGCAGTTGTTTGTTTTCTGGTGGGACTGGAGTTTGAACTCAGTGCTTTTACACTTGTAAAGCAGGTGCGCTAGTGTTTGAGCCCCGCTCCAAGCCCATTTTGCTCTGGTTATTTTGGAAATGGGTCTCACATATTATTTCCCCAGGCTGGCCTTAAACCATTATCCTCCCAATCTCAGCCTTCCAGGTAGCTAGGATTACAGGTGTGAGCCACTGGCTCTTTTTTTTTTTTTTTTTTTTTTGACAAATTACTACTCTCAGTCTTAACTCTTTTATTCCATTTTTGTGAAAATTTACAAACTGAGGTCTGTCATCTTCAATTATAGTTTGTTCTTAAAAATAATCTAAATCCTTCCCACTGCAACTTAAACCTCCTTTCCTCCCTTTAGCAGTAATTGTGAGGATTATAGTTGTGGTGCCTGAAAGGCTAAGATGTTGGCACTTAGAAGCTACAAGGGAAGGCTTGAGGGCCCTCTATAGTCAGAAGAGAGTGCAGACATTCTCTCCTGGTTCAGGCTTGGCCTGCTCAGAATGCTTTAGAATCTCCCAACCCTCAAGGGAGAAATAGCCCCAGCCCAGGTGCAGGTGTCTGTATAGCCCTGGACAGGGAGCAAGTCTTCTTTCCTTCATTGTCCTCCCTCCTCATGATACCTTAGGGGATTTGAGGGAGGAAAAGTTAAGAAACGTGCTTCCATAGTATTTGACAGTAACTGTGACTTCCAGGGAGAAAAGCTAGAACATGAAAATGTATTTTTACTTTTAAGATTTTTGTTTTGTTTTGTTTTAGGGTGGTACTAGGGATTGAACCCAGGACCTCATGCTTACTAGGGAGGTGCTCTACCTCTTGAGCCACACCCCCAGGTGAAAATGTATTTTAAAGACTTATAAGAGCTGTAATCTTAGCTACTTCCAGGCAAATACTTCACAACACCCCATCTCCAAAAAAACCAGAGCAAAAATGGACTATAGGTGTAGGTCAATTGGTAGAGCACCTGCTTTGCAAGTGGGAAGCCCTGAGTTCAAACCCCAGTCCCACCAAAAAAAAAAAAAAAAAAGCCGTTGTGGGCTGGGAATGTAGCTTGCTGGTAGAGCACTTGCCTAGCATGCACAAGACCCTGCCTGGGAGTTTGATCTTCAGCCCCACAAAAAAAAGAAAGAAAGGAAAGGAAAAGAAAAGAAAAAGACCTTGCAGTCATTTTTTTCCATTAAAAAATAATTTTTCAAATAATACCACCTTATATTAATGTAATGTTTTGGTTTGGTAGTACTGGGGTTTGAGCTCAGGACCTCACACTTTCTCTAGCACTTGAGCCACATTCTCAGCCCTAATATTTAAAATAAAATATTTCACATGCACAATCTTCTGTATGGTATATTATCTGCTATGTACTACATTTGATCTGTATGAAGTGGTGGCAGCTGTATATAGTAGGTAATTTTTAAATTTTTCAGTTATTATCTAAAACAATGTCAAAGTTAACCCCAAATTAGGTAATTAAAAAATCCAAGGATTTCATTAGTGCAGTCATTCAGTGAACATAGGGCTTTACCAGCCTTCACTTTCCTAGGGAAGCTAATCATAAAAACCTTTTCTACAATTTGAAAGATCTGTCAGGTTCTGTTCAGCACAACCCTTGTGTTGCCTTAATTTTTTTCTTTTTTTTTTTGTGATACTAGAGTTTGAACTCAGGGCCTACCCCTTAAGCCACTCCGCCAGCCCTTTTTTTGTGAAGGGTTTTTTTCAAAATAGGGTCTTGAGAACTGTTTGCCTAGGGCTGGCTTTGAACCATGATCCTCCTGATCTCTGCCTCCTGAGTAGCTAGGATTACAGACATGAGCCATGAGCCCGGCTCTTAATTTTTTTTCTTTTGGTGGTCATACTTCCCTCTTAAAATAGAGTTATTCCAGTTTACTACATAAATATAAGATCCATATTGTTGTCTTGGTACTTGTTTTTCATTCATTTTGAGATTTAAAACTGAAAAGTTTACTTCAGTTTAAATCCCAATAACTTTTTTTCCTTAAAGTGGTTTATATCATACCACTGTAACAGAATTCTGTTGTTGAAATCATCTTTTTAAAATCAGTAATAATCCTTTTAATGGTTAAGTATTTTGAAATGAGAATGACATTTTTCATGTTCATGTAGAAAAAGGAAAGATTTTTATTCATACTCAGAAGAAAATTGAGAAATGTTATTTATTACTAGCACATTCAAATGACTTACTGTTTCTTTAACAATAAGACACTGAATTTTAAAAGTTTATCCATCTGAAGAACTTTAAATGAATTTTGGTATAGCTAATCAGTAATTACTGCTAAACTTTTTCTTACAAGTACAGAATTTTAAAATTTCTAATTAAAAGATCACTCATTTAATTATCTGTAATTTTACATTTTCAACAAATGTCAGTGTTTTATAGACTGTTGGCCAGAAGAGGAGCCCTGTTTGTCTTTTTTCATTTCTCTCTATAATTGATTAGATATTCTATTTAATTTGTGCCAATCCCTTTTGTTAACTTTTTTTTTTTTTGGCTTAATTTCTTTTAGAAACATGTCATTCAGGTTTATCAAAAGGTAGGATTTATATATACACATTTATTTTATATCCTCACCCCCAATGGCTCCTGCAATTAACATCAGGTTTGGCTTTCTGGCCCTGTTTTTTTTCCTTAAAAACTAAGCTTTCTGCTGAGAACTAAATACTTGTTTCCTTGAAAGGAAACTGGAAAAGGATAGATTAACTCTGTCAGGCATTGTAAAGGAACTGTGGCACCCATGCAACAAAAGGCCTATGCATGCTCTATGCATTTTCTTTCTTTGGGAGAATTATTTAGCATCCAAATAATTCTGTCTTCATACTAATAACACTTAGCATGCTCCTGTTTGAAGAGTGAGATGTAATAACATTAACACACAATTAATGATCAGCTACAAGCATGCAAAAGGTAAGTGGTAATTGTGGTGGTCTTCATTTTATTTTACTGAGGATTAAATTGGCAAAGGCTTTTAAATGACAGAAATTAGCTAATATTCTGATATTGGAGACAAGCATAAAATTCCAACCTCCAGCCACATTTGGTTTGGCTTTTTCAGAAATTCATATGTGAGCAATTGCATAGCAGAAATGTTTTAGTATTTTTGGAGTGTTGAAGAGTAAATAGTATTCTATCTAAAAGCCACTTTACACCACCTACTGAAGAAAGCATGTCTCACTGTTTTTACTAAAACACAGCAGTAAGTGGTATTTCAATTTTATTAATATTTTTAGGGAAAACAGTCAAAGGACCAAAAATACTGTTGTCCTTGGAATGCACACGTATGAGGCAGGAAATCTGCCATTAAGAACCACAGAATGGGCCAGGTGGCGGTGGCTCACACCTGTAATCCTAGCTACTTGAGAGACTCAGATCAGCAGGATCATGGTTTGAGGCCAGCCCTGGCAAACAGCTCGGAGAGTCCCCCTTCTCCAAAATAACCAAAGCAAAATGGGCTGGAGGTGTGGCTCTAGTGGTAGAGCACCTGCTTTGCAAGCATGAAGCCCTGGGTTCAACTCCAATTCCACCAAAAAAAAAAAAAAAAAAAAAACCACAGAATGCCTATGTCTGTCCTGTCACTGGAAGGCCAGGCTCTGAGTTTTTGTGTTTATGAGACCAGTGGGTCACTTCAGGGCTCTGTTACATGTGAGCTCTGTGTCAGAATCTATGGGAAAAGTACTTCTTCCTGTTGGAAATTCCACTCCTTGATCATTTTTCAATTGATCTTCCCAGTTGTCAAATTTTTTCCTGAACAGAAAATGTTACAGTTGAACAACGTAGCCTCGTCTCCTTTTAATTCAAAACCCTTATACTGTGGAGAGTGCTAAAAAGCCAGAACAGCTCCAGTCCAAGGCCACGGATGTGCACAGCTGGAAGAGCCGGCCTGAACACCTGCCCCAAGTAGATGTGCAGCCTGTCCCTGCACGCTCCTGTGTCCTCACGAAGGAGAGCACAGCACCAGCTGAGTCACATTGGGAGGAGGAAGAGTTTTCATAGCACAGTGGTGTCCAAGAGTGCTTAGTTCACTGTGTGATGTGCATGCTTATTCGTGGGTGGTTACATACCAGTGTGTAAGATTTCTTCTCTCTTTCCCACTTTCTCTGCTTCTCCATTCTGTTCACTGAGGCTTCCAACTGAATATGAGAGGAACGGGAGATATGAGGGCTCAAGGTGAGGGAAATGATTTTTTCTTTACTTACCTCATTTTTGTGGCAGGGGGAATTCTGTGTTCTGAATTTTCTGCACCATAATACTGTTGTTCCTGTAGGATATGTTATGTAGTGGATCTGGTGCACAGCAGAGGTTCTGATTCTGTTCCTGTTGCTGCTGCCTCCTACTGGCCTGGTGAGGAGGCTGCATGCACCCCAGTGGCCACATGAGGGCGACAGCATGCCATGAGCGCCTTGCTGAGCCTTTTTCATGTGTTTATATAATAAACTCCTTGAATGAGATTGGGCGGGCTAGAGCCAGTATGATGCTCATGGACCTTGCTGTCCCTGATTCCTCACTTGGTTCTGTTCTCTAGGTACAATTGGAAGACGTTTAGTAGAATTTTCATATTTCAATCTAGATATGTTTTCTTCCAAGGTGATTTTTAAAAGTTGTATTTTTTGCCTTTCTGTTTTGGGTAACCATTGATATGTGGCTGTGGGATCACATATAAGCTCAAGACTGTAGTGCTAGGTCTCCACTTGGCTTCTTTAACAACAGTCATGACCAGGCTATTTCAGGGCCTCGCTAACCCCTTTGCACTCCTCTGATCTGTCCAACACAGTCTCTGATGACATGGCTGTTCTCAGTAAAAACTTTCATTGGCCTCTGCAAAGGAGGCCCTGAGTGCTATGTAGGCTGCACTGCTGAGGCGGAATTGGGGTGAGCACCAGGCAGCCTCCCTTCCAGGCCTGCCCTAGCCTAGAGCAGGCTGTCCAAATCTGTTGTCCTACCCACAACAGGAAGGCGATGATGGAACATGCTTTCTAGTGTGGAACAAGACAAGGCCTGCTGTGGGAAGTGCTCAGTAAGGACCAGCAGGTATTGGGGGTGCCACTCTGCCCCTCTATTCGTCCCATGTACTCAGTTGTGCCCTCAGCCCATTGCGTACTTCCCTGGCTCCGATGTCTGTTACTGAAATGCTGGGGGGGGAGTGGTCTCTTCAGGAGGCCATTCGTCCTTGTCCACCTTCCTCATTCTCTTCCCTGGGTGGCTCCCCACCCCTGACCCTGCAGCAGATGCCTACCTTCCCTGTGCTGACACTGTTTCTTCACCTCAGATTTCTCCATCCCAAAAATGGTAGAGTGGTTTTGCTCATTTTTTTAACCTATTGAGTATCAGCAGTTTAGCTTGTGCTCTGAATCTACCTGACATACAGACCAGTCATTCCGGTTCTCTGCAAATGAACCATAACATTCCATTTCTCCATCTGTTCACTAGTATGATTGTCATCTGAGTTGTTTTGGTTTGTTTGTTTTTGAGGGTGGTGGGATATAAGGTCTCACTATTGCCCAGGCTAGCCTTGAACTCCTGGACTTCAGCAACCCTCCTGCTCCAGCCTCCCGAGTAGCTGGCACTATAGGACCACACCACCAAAATTTTTCATATATATACTATGAAACTGGGAATTTAACAAAATAGAAGGAAAAACAGTGAGGTGGGTAGAGGTGAGTGAGAAAATGGCTGACCTGGTCATGCACTCGGTGTGCTGTTTGCTGGGAAGAGCAACTTTAAGCTGTGAACATTGAGGCCCCAGTCATCCTAAGTGCCAATATCTGTGGCAGTCACAGTGTCAGGACATGACTAGCAGAGAAACTACGCAGTGAACAGAACAGGAGGCAGGTGGCTGACAATCCAAGTGCAAGAATGTTTGTCTACTTTGCCTGATTTCCAAGAATAATGTGTAACAGATTTTTTTTTCCTTTTTTTTCTGGGGGGCGGGGGAAGGGACAGTTGTCTATACTGGGGTTTGAACTCAGGGCCTCATGCTTGTGCTTCACCAGCCCTTTTTTGTGTTGGTTAGTTTTGAGATGGGGTCTCTGGAATCATTTCTGGGCTAGCCTCCAACCATGATCTTCTTGATCCCTCCCTCCTAAGTAGCTAGGATTGTAGGCATGAGTTACCAGCACCCAGAGCAAACTGTTTTCTTAATTTTAGTTGGTACAGGTGTCTGGTGAAGATTTTGCAGCCAGGTGGATTTTTGTGCTCATGGCTTCTGCTGGGGGTGGGATTACACATGAACACCTCTTAGTAAATATGAATCTGCATGGAGAAAATGTGGAGGTCACTTGTCAGCTATGTGCTGGAGATGCTGATGAACTTGATAAAGTGGAAAAAGTTCATTTTCCTGTGCAATTAAAAATAAACCCACCACTGTGCGTTTCAGTCGCAATGTATCTTCTGAGCAAAAGGATGAAAACAAAGAAGCGAAACCTCGCTCTCTGCGCTTCACCTGGAGCATGAAAACCACTAGTTCCATGGATCCCAGTGACATGATGCGGGAAATCCGCAAAGTGCTAGACGCCAACAACTGCGACTACGAGCAGAGGGAGCGCTTCCTGCTCTTCTGCGTCCACGGCGACGGACATGCGGAGAACCTGGTGCAGTGGGAAATGGAAGTCTGTAAGCTGCCAAGACTGTCTCTGAACGGAGTCCGGTTTAAACGGATATCAGGGACATCCATAGCTTTCAAAAATATTGCTTCCAAAATTGCCAATGAGCTAAAGCTGTAATCCAGTAATTATGGTGTAAATTAAGTAGCAATTTAAAGTGTTTTCCTAAACACTGATGGAAATGTATAGAGTAATATTTAGGCAATAACGGTCTGCATCTTCTAAATCATGACATTTAAAGCCTGAGGACGAGAGCACACCTGGGAGCGAAAGCTGGCCTTTTCTACGAATGCACTACATTAAAGTCGTGTGACCCTTGCCTCTGTCTTGTTTCCATTGCCCTGGGAGTCAGCGCATGGCACCATCTGCACGTGCCTCCTGTGTGTGGTGTGAGTGGACGGTGTGTGTGGGAAGTAGTGTGTGCTGAACCATCTCCTGACACTGGCAGCCAGCATTGTTACTAGTACCTCTCTGGGAGATCATTTGGTGCTAAAACATTAAAAAATTGCCAAGGAAGAAAATATTGAATTACTGCTAAGAATTAACCTTATGACTAGCTGATGATACAGGTTTACAGTTCATGCCTGTGGTTTTGTGTTGTTTCGTGTTTTTTTAGTGCAAAAGGTTTAAATTTATAGTTGTGAACATTGCTTGTGTGTTTTTCTAAGTAGATTCACAGATAATTAAAAATTCACTTTTTCTCAGTAAATCTTGCATTGTCTCCTAATGCTGTGTTTAAAACGTAGCCTAAGGTAGCTCCTAAGGCATGTTGGTTACCTCCATCATCAAGCTGAACAGAAGCAAAGGCATGTGTTTGTAAACTCAGAGCCACTTGGTCCTCTGCGTGAATTCCAGCCTTTTGGATCACCAGCATCTTTTCTTCCCAGCCGTTCTGTTGCCCTGAGGAGGGAGAGCATCAGGTGGCTCAAGCCAGGAACCGCACTTGCCAGGCCTTGACACTTGTGGGTTGAGCTTTTCGTGCAGTGTTCCTCTCTCCTCCTTTATGATCCACACACAATCAGACATTTAGCTTTTTTCCAACACCTACATAGTTATGTAGAGGGGATAATGAACTTAACACTCTTTGATGCTTTAATGTCAATCACAAGAAACACTTAATGTAAGACACACGAGTGAACAAAACACAAATCCCGGTCTCCTTGCAACTTACATTCCAACAGGTGGTCAGTAAACTGGAAATGGTAAATTACCTGGTATGACACTGGTGAGAAAAGCTATGAAAGAAATTGCAGAATCTGGGCGTGGTGACCTACATCTGTAATCACAGTACTTGGGAGGCAGAAGCAGGAAGGTTGCAAGTTCGAGGCCAGCCTGGGCTACATAGCAAAACCCTGTCTCCAAAAAAGTTGGCAGGGAAAGGGCTCATAGGGTAGGAATGAGCTCAGTGGTAGAGCGGTTATCTAGCATGTGTGAGACACTGGTTCAATCACCACTACTACAAAGGGAAAAAATTGCAGAGCAGGTTAAGGATTCTAGAGGGTAAAAGGTTCGGGAAACTGTTAAATAGCTCCATTGGTGGAGACGGGTGCTTGTCTAGGAGGAAGAATCCACAGGTAACTGCTAAAAAGTACTTGTAGAGGCCAGAGGCTGGAGCCCCTGAAGCCTAGAGCAGGGTTGGGATGTGATGATGGTAGCTCACCAGGCCTTGCAGGCTGTTGTCGACACTCTTACTTGGGAACTGCTGGGGGTTCCAACAAGAGTGGCACGTCTCAGGTTGTCAAAGGGTCACTCTGGCATCTATGTTTGAAACTTATTGTAAAAGAGCACTGAGGAGCCAGGAAAGCCCAGCAAAGGCTCTTAGTAACAGGCAAGAGACTGTGCTGGCTAAGTGAGGGTGCGCCCCCTACAGAGACTGGTTGGGTTCTGGATATATTTTGAAATAAAAGACAACCACTTATGCCCTCTGATTGGATATGGGCTGAGTGAGAAGAGTAGGGATGACTGATTTTTGGTCTGAGCAGCAGGAAGGAAGGGGTTGCTGGGAGTTTAAAGAGGAAGGTGACAGAAGCGTGGGCAGGTAGGAAGACCAGGTTTGAAAGCAGGCAAGAGGGGAGAGAGCTGAGCATGCTGGCTTCGGAAATCCTTGCTACTCAGGAAGTAGAGATAGGATCATGGTTTAAGGTTAGACCAAGCAGAGAAAGTTCTCAAAATCTCAACAAAAGCTGGGCATGGTGACCCATGCCTGTCATCTCAGCTGTGCAGGAAACAACTAGGAAGCTCGTACTCCAGAATGGCCTGGACATAAATGTTCAAGAGACCCTTATACTGAGAAAACTCGTCACATAGAAGGGCTTGTGGTGAGTTAAAACCACAGTCCCACAAAGGTAAGAAAAAAAATGGAACACTAGGAGTTAAAACTTGGAGATGTACTGGGGGTGTGGCTCAAGCAGTAGAGCACTTGCCTAGCAAGTATGAGGCCCTGAGTTCAAACCCCAGTACCACAAAAAAAAAAAATCTTTGAAAAGATTAAGTTTACCACATGGCACTAATGAAATTGTCACTAAGCAGACACAAATGTTCTATGTTTTGGGTTGCTTTTTTTCACTGTGACTGTATTTTAATGTCTCTGATCAAATGAATAATTATGTGCCTCTAAGAGTCACAAATTTCCAGAGTTGGTTGTGTTTAGATTAGAAGGCTGCGTTACTAATTGATGTTAATTTTATTGCCACTATGAGTAGTTAATACCTTTATCAAGCTCAAAACGTGAAACTTCCATCACATGCTGTCCCTTCAGATCCCATATTCTTAGAATTTAGCATTTTTATTCTGCAGCAGTGACATTTGTAAAGGAAAATTCTGAAGTAATTTAAAGTCATGTCAGACTCAAAGACAATGCTACATTTTTCTCTTGTCCACTTCCCGGGAACCTCAGAGATGAGGGAGGGTAAGTAGCAGGCTGTACTAGTCCTGTTCTGAGAGTAGTGTTAATATGCTACTGAGTGCTGACTGAACAAAACGTTTCTACGAGTGAGTGAGGTGCAGTATCTTAGGGTCTCCTTTCATCTTTGTGAGTGACAGCCGTGCAGAAACCTGGGCAGACATGGTGAGCACCACTCTGTGTTCACAGCAGGTGTCAGAATGGCTAGAAAGTGCTGATTCCTAAAGGGAAAATCTCAGGTGGCAGTGTTGGTATCTACCT